>NC_046379.1:26450946-26696333 GCF_011125445.2 Fundulus heteroclitus | reverse complement strand
CACAATTTATACTAATGGAAAAACAAGCTAAGCTAATCTTAAAGTTATTTCTAAAACAACAGAGGGGGTGAGCTTTATTAGAACGACCAAATAAAAATAAATACCAGAGCAAGTATTGCTCATTCATTGATAATATGGCATGCTGAGGTAAAAAAAAAAAAGAAAATATTCAAGTTTAAACAGTGGAGAGACTGCAGCCTATTTACACAACGGTGCGAGACATTATGCAATATGCATGATAGCACAGCCGCATCTCAGAGTAGCCGAAGCGTTGCCAAGTGTACCTCAGCATCTGAGAGACTGTGTAAACCAGTGGTTTTCAATTCCGGTCCTCGGGACCCACAATCCTAAATGTTTTAGATATGTCTCTGCTCCGGCACGCCGGAACCAAACCACTGCAGTACTTCCTCATTATCACCAATTTATTTAAGACAGGTGTGTGGAGGCAGGGAAACACCTCACACATGCAGGACAGTGGTTCCTAAAGTAAAAACCACCGGTGTAAACGATTCATGATCCGATCGGTAAATTCCCGTGACCTCCAAATGACACAGCCGGATAGAAAATAACAACAGAACAGCAAAGTGGAAGTTGTACTCAAGTAAGAGTGGAGTTACGCCAGAATAATGTAACTCAAAGTAGAAATAAAAAGTACAGCGCGCTAGTCCTGCAAGTGTGCTTTTTTTTTTTTCAAAAATGAATTGCAACGGAACAAATGCAATGAATTATTGGCCACCTCTGGAGCTAAATACAGGCTAATCCTGGAAGAAAACCTATTGGAGAAGCCAGGTTTAATTTAGCCTAATAAGAAATCAGGGGGAAAAAAAAGTTCTGTTTTTTTGTTTGGTTGGTTGTTGTTTTCTTTTTTGTCTAAACCAAGTGGGGTCTCAGCTTAATTTATAGAGAAATCTAAATGTAAACCTTTCTGTGGTATGAAAATAGCGCAGATATGACCTGATTAAGTGATGGATTAGGTTACTGTAAATTCCACCCATCTGCACACTGCAGGCGAGTTCAAACGATTCCCAGAGATAATTTGCTGCTATTAGTTGACCCGGCGATCCCATCTGCAGCACACACACGTAGCGGTGGACCCATGTGCGGAGCAGGACAGACCTGGTGGCGGTGTGGTCGATACCACGCAGGACCACAGATGGGTCCCTGCGCAGAGGAGCCGGTGGCTGGCGCCGCAGCCTGGGCGCTGGCCAGATGGGCCGCTCTGAGAGAGGTGCAGGCTGTCAAGCCCAAAAACAGGCTGATCCTATTACTCCAGGCCAAGACCGGAGTCTGCCTCCTCCGAAACCCCCGCAAGCTCAGATTATCAGGGGTGTTGGCATTAAAAGGCCTGTTTTTCCCTGGTTGCACTCAAAACTCCTTTTCAATCTGTTTATCATCGTTTAAACTGGAGGGGAGGGGGGAAAAAAAGCAAATCGTGTTTTTTCTTGTCACAATAACTCATGGTATGGCTTTTTATGTCATAAAGTTGAGTTTTGCATTTTTTTTTCAGCTGCACTTTGCAGGAAAAGTCTAAGGATTTAATACAGGAAACACCTTGCAGAGGTGCCTTACTAAATGACGGATATGTGCACCGCTCACACAGAGCATGCTTTTGCTGAGGTGCCGTGTAGGTTGGTGTGTGAGGGAGCACGGGCAAACGTTTCAGATCTGCTGAAACGAACACTCTCCTCCTCATCTCCACGTTGCAGTTTCGCCATTCCTGAATTATCGATGAGAGCGGCTAAAAATGAGCCAGCGAGTTAGCAAGTGCAAACTCCACATTCTCTGCCAAAACTGAACCCACGGTAGATTGTGGTTTATAAAGGGATTACTTAAAACGATGTCCGGATGTCTGACAGCAGCGCTGCATTCCTGCCATGGTGAAGAAACGGGGTGAAAAGAATTTGATTGTCCATATGGAGTCCTATCTGCTTTCACATAATGGCTGAACTCCATGTGTGGGTCTTGCGGAGGTATTTTCTTTTTTTTTCTTCTTTTTTTTTTTTTGCTTCATCTGCTGTAGTGTTCGTTTGGCCATAATAGTAGAGAAAGATCAGCTGGAGGTCGTGGCTTCCAGATCATTTGGGAACTTTTCCAGGTTTTGTTCTTAAGTTGAATGTTTGCTCAAACAGTAGGATGGCTGGAAAAAAGAATATCTGGTTTAGGTTATTTCATGAGTTATTGGTGATTTGTTGATTTTTGATTAAGAAACTTGAACCTTTCACATTCTTGATAACAAGCGCATCAATTAAATGGATTAACCCATCGTTAATTAAATTAATCAATTAAATGGATTAACCCATCATTTTAAAAACGTTTTGTTTCCTAGAACAACTTTACTCTGACTTCTTATTTGATTCTTTGATTACACCTGGTTACACTACCAAAAGTCGCATTTTGTCACTTTACAACCACCCACCTGAGTGTATTTTATTGAAATTTCTCATAAGAGGCTTGCAAAACATAATGCATTTTTGTGGATTGGAAGGAAATTGCAGCATAACTTTCAAAATGTCTCGACAAATAAAAGTTTCTTCCTCCTTTACTCGGAAACACCGATAAAGAAAATCCAAACAGTGGTTTGCAAAAGGAAACTTAAGTAAACATGAAGACAGAGGAACACATCAAAAAGGTCAAGAGTAACGATTTGGGGAAGTTTAGGTTACAAAAAATATCTGAAGCTTTGAGCATGTCACAAAGCATTGTTCGGTTCATCATGTGAGAATTGATGGAGCAGGCCCATGACACAACTGCAAACTCAACCAGGTATGGCTTTGCACTTAGACCGACAGGCTAAGCAAGACGAGCCTTGATCAAAGAAGCAGCAGAAAAGCCCTTTCTAACTCTGGCCTGGCTCCGGAGATCCACAGCCCAACTGTAAGCTGTGCACTCCAAAAATCAAGCCTTTGTGGAAAGGACACACAGCGAGAGCCATTGTAGCCAGAAGTAGTCCCGTTTAAAGTTTGCCACAAACCATGCAGGGGACACATGTAGGAAATATTCTGGAAGAATGGGCCCGGGTCAGAGGAGACCAATACTAAATTGACTGGCATGCATGTGAGGTAAAAGTGAGGAAAGCTGCAGGTCTGTGTAGCATCAGCCCCAGGCTGCCGAGGTGCCGCGCGGATGAGCTGTGTGGCATCATGGGGCACATCTTCAACATCAGCCTGAAGCAGAGGAGAGTGCCACAGCTGTGGAAGACCTCCTGTGTGGTGCCAGTGCCCAGGACTGCACACCCCAAAGACCTCAACAGCTGCAGGCCCGTAGCACTGACGTCACATCTGATAAGGACCCGGGTCTTCATCCCTGGTGAGGTCTTCATGGAAGCACAGTGGGGAACTGTGCTGGCTCTTTCAGTGACAGACTGCTCCCACCCAGATGCTCTAAGGAGCGTTTCTGCAGGTTGTTCCTCCCAGCCCCTGTTAGACTTTATAATCTCCGCGGCTCACAACAGATTTAATAACCGTTCACAAAATGCTGATGGTTGCGCGGGTTCTGATCTGGTCATGAATCGTTCACACTGTCTCTCGTATGCTCTCAAATTCTGTAAACAGGCTGGAGTTTTTCCACTTTTTAACTTGAGTATTTAATCTTTTTTTCACCTGAGTATGCCATATTATCAATAATTGTGCAATATTTACTCTGATATTTATTTTTTGCTTTTATTTTTGGCATTTCTGATAAAGCTCATCCTCTGTTGCTAAATACATCACAGACTTGTTATCAGTGTATCAACCATCCAGACCATTAAGGTCTTCTGGCTCTAGCCTTCTCTGCATACCCAGAACCAGAACCAAACACGGAGAAGCAGCATTTAGTTCCTATGCTCCACTTATCTGGAACAAACTTCCAGAAAACTGTAAAGGTAAGGAAAGCCTGAGTTCCTTTACATCAAGATTAAAAACACATTTGTTTAGGATTGCCTTCAACTGTTATAGTTAACTGGAACACCACTAGTGTTTTTTTTATGTTTTATTTTCTATCTACATTTTATTCCTACTTGCTTTTATTCTGTTTTATTTTGCTATATTTTAATCATGTACAGCACTTTGCATTGTCTTTGTACTGAAATGTGCCATATAAATAAATTTGCCTTGCCTTGCCTTGCCTTAGAACTAACTAGATTATATTAGCTTGTTTTTTTCCGTTACTATTAATTGTGTGTAATTATGTCTGTGCCTTTGCCACTGTCACACCAGACTTTCCCCATTGTGGGACAATAAAGGAATTTCTTATCTTGTCTTTTCTTATAAGAATACGTGTGGCGCAAAACTCCTTCACAGTTCCCTGAACACACCATCCCCAATGTTAAACACAGTGGTGGAGGCGTCATGCTGTGGCAATGCTTTTCTTCAGCATAGACAAGATGATGGGAAGATGGGTGCCGACTACAAGACCACAGCACATTGTTTTAAGCTTTTAGTAGCGGTGGCCCGATACCGATACTCGGATCGGTATCGGGCCCGATACCAGCATCAAGTACTCATACTTGCGACCCGATACTCTGAACCAATATCAATTGTCCTCCTGGGCTGGGCGACACTGCAACTCAAGGCTAGATACCACTCTATGCCAGGTAGTGGTGCTACACACCAAGAGGTTGTTTGCTGACCCTCAAAAAGAAAAGAAGGAGAGAATATGACTGAAACTCTAACCGAATTAATCGCCATTGATGGTCAGTCGTTTTCAGTCGTCAATTATATTGTTACGTTACTTGTGATCTATAAGTACCAATTTATTAACCAATTCGTATCGCTACTTGGAATCGGCAAGTATCTAAACAGGACTCACCAGCATGGTGCCCTCAAGCCTGTTCAAGAAAGTAGCACAATCCTCCAGTGAGCTGCATTTAAAGCGTTATTTTATTCAGTTACTCTTCCTTTTTAATCATACTCGTATTTACATAGATTTAAAAATGACAAAACATTAAAAACATGTTTATATTACATAAAGTTAAGGTGAGCTTGGACTCTTGCAGTTCAAATGTCAGTACAGGAAGTACTTCACATGACACAGTATCGATGAAGTAGCTCTCCGTTTGAAAAAGGTTGGTGACCCCAGATCTAAACTAACGTACTTGTACTTGGTCTGGAAGAAAACTGGTATCTGGACACCCCTAATTTTTAGTCTTTTTTTTCTTAACTTATGGTTAATTTTTCCCCACTGGACAAAGACTACTTGGTGTTGTTCCATTACATCCCAGTGAAACGCATGGAAGCTTCAGGTTGTAATGTCACATCATAAGGAAATGTTTGAAGGGATCCTCTGGATTTTTTTTTTCTTTACACGTTTTAGTTTTTGCAAGCCACTGTAAGCCTGATAAACAATTTTATTTTAGCAGTGTCATTGTACGTTTGTAGCAGCCTCACAAGGGAACCATAATCCTGGCTCCTTTGTTTAGATGTCGAATGCAGTCTAAAGGTGAGGCTCATACGGCAAATAAATCTGAAACCGTTAGGATTAATTGGTGCAGTCGTGTCCCGCGAGCGTTTTTATAGAGAAAAACATGGATGATTGTTTAAAACAAGCATGTGTTCTCGTCCCTCCAGTTATATGAAGCGCTAAACTTTTGGAGCTTGACTAGCCACTTTATTATGAGTAATTAAAGCGTCAGCGGTATATTCTAATAGTCATTCACTCCGAGCCTTAATGTTCCAGATACAACCGATGTTTCTGCTTTAATTATGACGGACTTGCGTCTGCGGAGTGGAGCCTAATGTTGCGTGATGCCAAAAACAAATGGCCTTCCACTGACATTAGTGTCAGCGGCGGTAATCCAAGGCGTCCCGGTTTCACCCTCAGACTGACAGCTCTGAAGCAGGATGAATGAAAACCATCTCCTGGGGTCAAGGTCAGCATTAGGGCTGATTTAGGCCAGCGGGCCCGTCTTATTGTTCGAGAGCGTCTTCATTTAAAATGCACACCGAATAATTCAGGTTTGACTGGCAGGGTGAGCGAGGCACGAGGGGATTGTAATATTCGCAGAAAGCGGGCCAAGATGGATGGATAGGCGTTCTTATTGCACACTCATTTCCACATTCGGGTGATTAAGTTTATTATTTGGCCCACGGCTGCATTAGCATGTGATTATCCTGGGTATCCTACGGAGAGGGGATTATTTATGTTCTTAGAACAAAGGGAGACCACGTCGGTCACCTGATTCTCTTCTGTTTTTGGGGATGCAGGAAGAGGGGGGGGGGGGGGGGGGGGCAACTCCGAGGCGTTCAACCCGACTGCTCAGGCCTGGCATGTCGTTTAGCTCCTCTCCCTCTGCCCTCCTTCCCTTCTTCTTTTCCCCGTCGCCTCGCGAGCGATCCTTCCTGAATCTTTTGTTTGCCAAGATCCATGTTACCATGGCTACCAAGAGGGGCTTCATGAGCACCTCATCCCTCATCTAAATATTCCTAGTTATCTATGGTAATGAAATGCACACAACGTTATCGGGCTTAATGAAACACACTCTATTGTCTCTGATTAGAAGATGAGGGCTTTATATCTCAGCTGTCTGTGAGCTGCAGTGGTCTCTGGCTCCGATCACAGCTCTGGTTTCTTCTCTGCGCGGCGGCGAGCCTGGGACGATATGTGGAAACAACGGTGAAAAGCCCGGCTAATGCTGTTTGTGCTGCAGAGGCTGTTTGATTGAACTAATTGGGCTGTCAGCTTCCCCCTCTGCCTTATGATAGACTCGCAGCTTGTGTGAATTTTGCTTTCAAACTAAAGTGGCTTATTAAAGCAGATGGATTATGACACAAAATCTTGCCAGGCTCTCCCTGGTTTGACAGTGGAACTGCGCGGAGCAGAAAACAGAGCATCATTATCCGAACCGTATCTGAATCGTCCCCTCCTCGCAGGGCTCCTCCGCGATCTGGAAATGTATGACTCTGGTATTTTCCTGGTGTGAATATGGGTGAGAAAAGAAAAGAGTAAAAAACACAGAATTGTATTTGTAGACTTGATCTACAACCCCTTAGTATAAAGGTTCCATCCAGTGTGCGAAATACCTGGACATGTTGAGCTTAAAAAATTTTTAGTGACCATTAGTGACAAAAAAAATACTTTTAATTTTTTTGACACAATTTGAGACCCCCTTTAAATTTTGCTTTTGAGGCTTTCAGGGGTTCTCATGGGTTAATCGGGGGGGTTGAGCCCCCCCGGACCCCCCTGTATTTCACAGTCTGGTTCCATCCATCTTCCATCCAGTAGGTATCTTCTTTTTCGGGGATGCAGGAAAAAAAAACAACTCAGAAGTCTTCGACCTGGCTGCTCTTGCCTAGGATGATTTTTTTTATGTATTAGTCTGTTCATTCATTCATCCTTTTTTATTATATTAGACTTAAAAAGGACGGAAAATTCTGGAAATTTACGTCTGGGCAAGTAAGTAACTTTAACATGAAGTGCGTGTGGCAACCTACCCTCTCTTCTGTGGTTTATAAATCCCCAGTGCAACTATTCAGATCATCTCTTAGATTTCTTTTTTTCTAGTCTAGTTTAGCTTTAGTCTCTTAAATAAATAGTCTGAACCATAAAACACTTCTACTGTAAAACAGTGCATCCCTGCATTGCAAGGGATAAATGGAGAAAGCAATGGCGAGGGTCTACTTTTGCCAGAGTCCATCTGTGTCAGCGTGACGGTGTCTATTTCCAATTCAGGCCGGGGTAATATCTGCAGATTGCACGGTTAAGTCGTTCTGCATTTCATGAGCCAGTCCTGTCACTAACAGTTATCTCCCCACTGCCCTCTGAGGAGTTGTCTAGGTGAAATGATTCTCTGGATCTCTGAATAATGCATGAAATTACGTAATGCAAATGGAGGCCTTATTCCCCCTGCCTTTTTTCAGACGGCAGGGCCTGAGCCACTGTATTTGAGTAGCAAAGGGGAAGCAGTGGGGAGTCCCTGGGGGAAAAGGAACCACGGCTGAGAGCGAAAAGGTCACCTATAAAACCTGAGACTGCTCCTCGCGCGGCACCCAGCCTCGTCGAGCATGAGTTACAGTTTATTGCTGGCTACAAGGCAGAATCACAGATCCTATTCACAAGAGCATCAGAGAAAGCTTATTGTGTGAAGCCAGTGAACGATTTATCAAGAACCAGGTCGGCTGCTTTCCACAAAGCCTGCCTGTAAACAAAGACCTAATCAACAGGGCCGGACAAGGACTGTCTGGGGCCCTGGGCTGCAATTGATTTTGGGGCCTCCTTACAATTTAGTCCATAACCCACCAGCAGTGTTGCGAGTAATGGTGTAACATTAGTAAATAATTACTTTTCTGATTTCAGGACCACATAGAGGCATTTGTGACGCCGATTGGCCAAGGAGGCTTGAGGTGGCTGGAAGGGAAGTTCAAGTCAAAAGTCAAAGGGTGTCTTCGTTTTGCACTTTACTTCTTCACTGCAAAAAGAGAACTAAAAATAAGTAACATTTTCTTAAAATGAATGTATTTGCCCTTGATTTGAGCAGGTAAATAAGATTATTTGCCAATGGAATGAGTATTTTTACCCTTAAAATAAGATAATTAGACATCCTGCATTTGAAATAAGATAATGGAGATGAATTGTTCCTATTTTAAGTGCAAAAATCTTATTCCATTGGCAAATAGTCTTATTTACCTGCTCAAATCAAGTTTAAGTTAAATAAGTTAAATTTTATTGAAATTTAACTTATTTTTAGTTCTATTTTTGCAGTGTTCCACACACACTAAGGGGTATGCCGTTATTGTTTATTGTCATAATCACAAGAATAGCTGAAATACATCCTACCTGGGAAGGTGTGACCCCTATCCAATTTTTATGACAAAGTGTATTTTATTTTGTTGTATTGCTTGAAAAGCATTATTTTTTATTGCTGTAACAATTTTATAGTCAGTTGTAGCCTGTTAATGTACCATAATTATCTAGTTCTAAAACATCCAGTTTGTTTCATTGCTCTTTTATTATAAACATTGAACACAATAATAATAATATCTACATGAATATATTGTAAGTGATATGTGTCTGGACTCTTTGACTCACTAAATTGGTATAGATTAGCGTGAAATGTTTTTAAATATTTAGTCCATTGAATTAATTATCATGCATTGTGTTTTTGATGACTTAACTCAGTGGCATTTAAAGTTCCAGTACCAGGAAAGTTATCCAAATTCATTGACATTTTAGATTGTAAATAAGCAACTGCATAGATACTTTGCCTATGAACTAGTTACTTTTATTGTGCAGTAACTGAGTTTCTGACTCGGTTAATTTTTTGGAGAAGTAACTATAACTAGTTACTATTTTTAACTAACCTACCCAACACTGCTAACCAGCCACCAAAGAACCACTAAAACTGTTTAGTTGTGGATTTAATGGTTTACTGGTAAGCTACCAATTCACCATGTCACAGAATGGGCTTTGGTTGAGCGTATCAACATTATGCTGACCTTGCATTATTAAATAAATAAACAGGAGAAATTGAGTTGCGGAGACAAGTTTTTTTCTCTGACTTAGCCCTGTGGTTTGTGCGCATATCTTTAAAACAGACTCAGTCAAGTCTGCAAGGAGTAGCCGGGTCTAAATAGTTTTGCTGATAATTAACCACAACATCTTATCATTTATTAACCTTCACTTCCCTGGTGGGAGCCTCGCTCCCACAGCCAGTTCCTGAGTGAGACCTTGATCAACAGTGCTGCAGTAGGAGTTGCACCGTAGCAACTTCAGACCCCAGAGTGGAAACGGTCACAGATAGACGAAGAGGGTGAACAAAAGTTTAAGGAAACAGAGTTCCGCAGAAAAAAATGTGGTTGAAACGTGGTTATACCATATATGTGTTGTGCTTTTCTAACTCTATTTTTCTCTTCATGAGAAGCAAAGCTCATTTTGAGGTCACCTTCTCACCCAGGGTCACCGATGCAGCAGCTTTGCTCATGTGGGAATTGGGCCAGCATTGCCAATGAGCTATAAATGATAGCAGCAGAGGAGGATTTTATCATATCAAGAAATGCCCCATGCCTTTATGCTCCAAATTAGGCTACACTAAACTGCTGTCAACCTCCAGCTCCAACAAATAGATGAGTCTTCCCATCGTGTCCCCCCCCCTCTCTCTCTCTCTCTCTCTCTCTCTCTCTCTCTGTAGCGGGTAGACCTGAATGGCATTAATTGCCCCCTAAGATGACGAGCAGATGAAAGTGAAGTGGTGGTTTGCTGTGGGACACGGGGGCCACTTACAAAGAGCGGCTGGCAGGTCTCACTGACTTCAAAAGCAGATAAAGGAGCTTTTTACACAAAAGATTCCCTCCCCTCTCTACTTTTTTTTCGCCCGTAATCTTCAGATTCTGGGTTTATTCGTGCCAACCTCCTAGCCTTTTGTCAGTTTTTAACACCAGAGGATTAAAGTGCTGTCGGGGAAATCATTGTTTGTGCCCCCCCTCCCCGACCTGCTGTTGTCCTATTGTCCCATGACATAATTGACCGGTCTTTAACAATGGCAGAGGTTCATCTTTTTTTTTTTTTTCTTGAAAAAGAAACTACACGCAGGAAGGTGTAGTCCCCACGTTTGTTCGAGAAGACAGTGACACAAGATGGTAGAGTGCTGTCGACCTCTTAACCCTTTAAAAGGCCGACGGCACTCTACCAGAGCTTTGGAGCATGGAGAAAAAACACAGTGAGCTGTTATCAAATGTAACAACAAAAACTTAGTTTTCCCCTTTCACTGTAAAGATTGTCTTAAAGGGATAGTCTGTTTTTTTTTTAACTGAGATTCCTTTTTAAAGGCTAGGAGTAGATCATTTAGATAGTCTCTAAAAGTAGAATGGGAGGCAGATCCTTTAGCTATCAGGCTCCTCTCCTGTGGAACCAACTCCCAGTTTTGGTCCGTGAGGCAGACACCCTGTCTACTTTTAAGACTAATCTTAAAACTTTCCTTTGTGACAAAGCTTCTAGTTAGAGTGGCTCATGTTACCCTGAGCTACCTCTATAGTTTTACTGCTATAGTCTTAGGCTACTGGAGGACATCAGGGTCTATATTTCTCACTCTACTGAGTTCTACTGTTCTCCAGTTTTGCATTGCTTGTCATCATTTCAGCTTTTAACTTTTTGTTCTCTCTCTCTTTTCTTTCTTCATAGTAGGTACACCCGGTCTGGCGTTCTGTTAACTGTGACATCATCCAGGGAAGACGGCTCACCTGCTACTACCATCTAATAGGACAGATTACTGGATCAATGTGTGCTTCTGTGCTTTTTGTGTCTCTGCTCTGTCTTCTGTAACCCCAGTCTGTCGAGGCAGATGACCGTTCATACTGAGCCTGGTTCTGCTGGAGGTTTTTCCTTTCAGTTAAAGGGGAGTTTTCCTCTCCACTGTCGCTTCATGCTTGCTCAGTATGAGGGATTGCTGCAAAGCCACGGACAATGCAGACGACTCTCCCTGTGGCTCTACGCTTCTTCAGGAGTGAATGCTGCTTGTCAGGACTTTGATGCAACCAACTGGTTTCCCTTAGATAGTGAATGTTTGACCAATCTGTATAATATGATTGAATTTGACTTTGCAAAGTGCCTTGAACTGGCACTATAGAAATAAAACTAAATTGAATTGAAAATAATTAGGCATGGACATATATGATAAATTTGAATGAAAAACATTGTTTCACTGGTTTTTGAGCAATGAATTTAAAACACATTTAAATGAAAGAATATAGCTGCTTTAAAACCAAAAGTAATCCTTTCTCCTACTGCAGTTAAATTAGTATCATTATTATTACAGGTATAATGTTAAATGTAGGCCTACATTTCTTTTGTTGCTGCAAAACTGTTAAAAATGAGTTGCTTGCTAACGCTTATCGAGGAAATTGATCAGATATGAGAAGCACAGGTATAACAACCCAAGTCTGGTATAATTTGCATACCACCTACAGTAGGTTCCGCGTAAGCAAAGCAGAGCTGTGGTTTCTTTTTTTAGTAAGGTTTCTGGTTGTGTGCAGCAACAGGTGGGGGAGGGGCATCATTACTGCCCATGTCTTTTTGCACCCATAAACTTTTCCAAGCTGTCAAATCGGTCGGCTTTGCAAGGACAGGGGAAAATGTAGGGACCTTCCCTCAGCCAGCTCACCAGCAGTGTGCAGCCAACAGGTTGGAGGGTAGCACTGTGCTATTCTATGCTTCAAATATTTTGGAAAAACTGCAGTTTTGCTGGTATTTCATCAGAGGAACATTACACCATAGGGACGTCAACTGTAATATTTTGTGGTCCAGACCTGCAGTCGATATACCTACAGTAAATATCTTTAAATCCAGAGTGGTTGGTTCTGGAGGCTGAAGCTAATGGCTAGTCTGAGAGGGGCCACGACCAAAACTGATTTCTCTTTCCAATCTCAATCTCCGATCTCAGAAACGTCACAACAGGTTATGTGAACCCCACTTTTTATTTAAACGGCAATGTGTTTGTAATGCGTGGTTACAGAAGTCAATTATGATCTGGAAAAGGATGGAGAAGGCAGAGTGCCATGAATAATCTTCCCGTGAAACAGGAACTGGGGACAGAACCAGCATTTCCCGTCACATTACGTGCCTTACAGAAAAGTGGTGTAGAAATCAGCATGTGGGCAGTCAACCACAGTAGCGTGCATTTAAACCACTACAATATTTTATACATCACTTTTGTATCAGACAGTTATTCTGATCTCTCAGTGTGTGTTTTACACAAGAAGAGGATTGATGGCACACAGCCTCATACCTCCGATTCCTTGTGTGGAAAAAAATCATTGGCTTCGTGATAAATGACTGCCTAATGCAAAGAGAGTTTAGAGATTCATAAAATAGCCTTTGCATGAACACGGCGAGGTTTGTGAGTTTAGAGTTGTTTTGAGGGTGTAAAAGTGCACTTTTTAGGACTCGTTGAGTTGAGGCTCCGGGACCAGCTAATGTGGATTTTCACTAAATAAAGATGCCAAAAGAGCTATCTACTGCTTAGAACCTCTTATCGTACTCTCATGTCAACGATCCCCTTTTTAAAAAGAGAGTACAAGAGCAGAAAAAAACATTGGTTGAAAACATTCACGATGCTGTAACATCATCTCTTTTCACACAAAGGAAACTTTTGGAAACAGTAAATATATACAGGAAATGAAAGGCAAATAGGGGATGCGGCTTTCGTCGATTTCTTCTCCCTCTATCGGGTCGCTCGCCTCCACCTATAACCTGGATTCCTGTCATTCTCCAGCAAAGGTATTGGCCTCCAGCCGCACAGCCAAGCCCTCCATCAAGCCATGAATAGGACCAGTCACATTTCTGATAGCGTTTAATGAAAAATCCGCCCGGGCTTTGGAAGGGAGTGAGAGGAGGAAGGTGGAACGGTGGCTACAGAGAGGCGGGTATGGGTGTGTGTGTGTGTGTGTGTGTGTGTGTGGGTGGTGAGTGGGAGGGTGGGGGCTCAGAGAGGAGTGTTCAACAAAGAGAGCCTTTCACAGGAGTGGGAAGCCTAGATTGTGCCCTTTGCTCCCCCACTCCCCCCCTCATTCTCTCATTTTGTCTTTTTTGATTCAACATCAAAAATGTGCCAAATGACTGAGCAGAAACCTCTGGGGGGGGGGGGGGCTTGTCCAGTTTCTATGTGAGCGTGCGTGCTTGTGCTCTGTGTGGCCAAAGTGTAACACAAAGGGACAGGTGTGTTGCTGTTAGAGGGGAACGGGGCCACAAAGGTGCAGGCACCCAATGGCAGGAGGAAAGGGCCTTCTCAAATTTCCTTCTACAATGCCTTCGGTGGGAGGCATTGCATAATTATAAGTCCATTTTTTTTAAAAAGTTGGTGGCATTGCTTATTTTATTTATTTTTTTAAGAATTGGAAGAACGGTGGCAGGTTTAAAAACATGACGCTTGAACCCGTTGAGAACGGCTGTTGGATCTAATCAGAGTTCGTCACTGATTGAGCACCTGAGTGGATGTGTGTGAGTGGCTGTGTCTGCTCTGGAACGTTCTGGAGTGTCTTTCACACTTGAGACAGCAGCTCAGCCAAAGGGCACAGAGGAACGACACCTGTCTGGGTTTAGCTTCTAAGATGCTGCCCATTAAGCCGGTTAGCTCATGATTCCTTTTGTTTTCACGTAATTTGTATCAAACGTTTCTAAGGAGGAGTTTGTAAAACCGCAACGCCTGTGTAAAATATAGGTCTTACAGTGACAAACAAATAAAACTAACAGAAATTAATGATCTGTGCTACCTCAAAAATGCCACAAACCACACAAATGAAAGACTAACATAAATCCTGCTGTGAACTTATGCACGGTGGCATGTATCTGTAATCGTTGCCACTGGCTACAATGACTGAGCCTTTATACTCAATGGATGTTTAGGGTCATTGTGCACACACACAATATATATATATATATATATATATATATATATATATATATATATATATATATATATATATATATATATATATATATATATATATATATATATATAGAGAGAGAGCGAGAGAGAGAGAGAGAGAGAGAGAGAGAGAGAGAGAGAGAGAGAGAGATAGATAGATAGATAGATAGATAGATAGATAGATAGATAGATAGATAGAAAGTGTGTGTGCTCCTATTATTTTTTTTTACTTTACCAGCAAGGTTTGTCGTGACATTTTCCTGGTCACACTTTTTTTGGCCGAGTGTTTAGGTTTAGGACTAAGATGTGAATTGTGTTTGGGTTAGGGTTAGCAGGTATGCACTGCTAATGTTGGGTTTATGGGTAGGGGACTGATTACCTCTCCCAAGTAAGATTGTAGGTGTAGGGTCCATCCTCTGGAGGACCCTACGACCTTGGTTCCACGAACGCTGTGGTCGATGCCCATCCATGTTGTCACCCCAATTTGTGTGATGAAGTCAACAGTTTTAGGTTTAGGGTCAGGGTTAGGCCATAGAAATGGCTGAAAATGAATGGAAGTCAATGAAAGTTAATGGAAAGTCCTCGTAATCAGCAGTAATCAATAGTGTGTGTGTGCGTGTGTGCGTGTGTGCGTACGTGTGTGCGTGTGTGTGTGTCCAGGGTGTTCCCCGCCTTTTGTTCGATGACTGCTGGAGGAACCATCACCCCCATGACCCGGCAAAGATAAGAAGGTGCAGACATGGATAATAGATTGATGATCTGTGTATCAGAACCATATCACACAAAGTTCAAAGATCCCCTGGCATATGTTACAAGCAGAAAAATGCATTTAAAATATGGACAGGTTTAGGGTTAGGGTGGACTTTATTCCTATTTGTGACACTAAATAACAACAGCGGCAGTATATCTGTCTGCTTCCTCCTACAAATGCAACGTACAAGGCCAAAAGGTGTGAAACAAACCCGAGAAAAGCTTTTAACCTCCATTCATCATGGGATGGCCAACCACTTCACATACAATCTCTAGTCATGTCAGTGTACTTTGCAATGATCTCAATGGATTTGGTTCTCAATAAAAGAAATTCACGACAGCGCGGTTCAGTTTGACAAACCTTCTTTTTTTTCCTCCTTGAAGGAAACCAGCCAGACTGGAACCCTCCCATTTATTACTGAAGCCTTATGAGCTCCGTGTTTGCCTCAATTTAAATTTCAAACAGCAACCCGTCGGGGCCTGTTTGCTTACGGAACAGCACACAGGATTTCAGTCTGGGCTTAAAAAATAAAATGGTAATCAATACCCTGGGAACCCACAGCTTCTCTGTGGAGGAATATGCAACAGTGATCAGGAATCTTGACAGTTTCATATATATATCTTTTTTTAATGGATGGCTGACTGGATGCTCTTTGGAGAGAGTGCACAGTTGAGAAGGTTTTGTGTAAAAGTGGGGAAAAACACAGCCCTTTTCTGAAAACTGACAGCTACTCCTGTGTTGCGCCGAAGGAAAAGGAACGTTTGGCTGCAGCGTGATCATGTCTTTCCTCGGTAAGAATCACAATGCAGGAGAATAAGCTGCCATTCTGCGGCTGTGATTATGCTTAGTCTGTTCAACAATGCAATTTATTTCAGTTGATTTATGTGGAGCCAATTCCCCAGCAAATGTCATCCAGACGCACTTTACAAGACAAAGGGGTCCAATTCATATCCAGTTATTTAAAATCCAATTTGTTTCAGATTAATTGCAAATCAATTAGGGTTCAAATCGGTGTAGTTTGGTCATGGGATCAGACACGGATCCGCGTTAATGACTCAATCTTGGTTGTGTTGCAGTGCAGTATGGCAGATCTGCAGCCACTGGTTGGAGGTTGGGAGGACAGGAAAGAGACAACACAGAAGCCCTGATCCAGGAATAGCTTCTTTGTGAAAGAAAAACAAAGCCTACACAGAGCTAACTGCAGCAAGAGCAAATATTGTGTATATATAGTGCAAACCTTTTAACTTTATACAGGAACATTTGGCAAATGTTAGGTTTTAGGGGGAAAAATAGCCTCTGCGTGACTGTTTTGTTGAGATTGCTGCATCTTAAAACGAGCAGGAAGAACATTACAAGAGAACAGTGCCTGCGTGCCAGTAAGTTACCGTTTTTTTTTACTGTCCAATTTGCCATCGAATAATGAATGTATTTCAAACAGAGGAGGAGATTTATGAAGAGATGTTTGAATACTGAAGAGGGCTCCAAATAGAGCTTCTGCCAGAAGATTAGCTGTGGCCTATCAGATATTACTCTGCGTCTAACAAAGCCATGCTGTGCTTTACAATGTACGCAAACAGCTGGAGAGCGAGGCTACCCGGGGAGAGAACTCAGACAGATATTCAGTTTAGAAGCAAAGATTTACAGCACATTTTTCATGTTTTTGTCTGGCTTTTTGTAACACTCCCTTCAGTACTGCCCCCTTGCATTTGTACAATGCGGACTGGTTTTGATTGTCGAGCTAATCCAGCAAAGATAAATTCAACAGAGTTTTCTCCTTTTTCTAGAATGGCGCTTTTCAGGAGTCTATGTTGGAAGAGGGAGGAAATGTCCATCAGAAATCAAGATTAATTTTAATTATAGGGCTAGTTTAGATCTAGAGTTAAATTTACCATTTACCATTTACCGTTGGTCCCGGAGGATGAAGTTAGCGGTAAGCTCCGAAAAAGCCAAAAACCAAGGCGAACTTACGAAGTTTTAAAAAAACTCATTTTTAAAAAGATCACAGTAAGTTGGGTTAACCCTCTTTCATTAAATGGTATCCATTGTTCATGTTTGCAATTAGCTGTTTTAAACAGAGAGATTGATGATTATTTACACAGGAAATGGAGGTTGGAGTCTGTGCGCCATGGCTCTCCTGTGAAAAACATGCTGACAACAGTAAATTTAAAGTACATCTGGTTAGAGTAACTGTTTTACACAAAGGAAAATCGGCGCTAAAATCAATAAAAGTGTTGACTTTAACAACAATAATAATTTTGCTTTTTAAACGGCGAGGGTGCACATCAGTCTTTCCATTAATTACCAGAAGTTTCTCTGTAACTTACCTTCCAATCCAAACCTGACGTATAATAGGGTTCGCATAATCCACAGCAACGACTTTGAGACTGGATTTGTGATAATCTTGCAGTGCAACTTTATGTTCTTGGCAGTTAGATTCTCACAACTAATCTGGATTTATACTAAGTGAAACTATTGAGTCATCTAGTGCAGGTAAGATGTAACATTTTAACAGCACCTCATTTCAAAAATCCCAAACTACTTTTTCTGACTTGAAGTCTTATAAAATGTCATCAAAAAAAAAAAAAGTAAAAAAATATTGTGCTGATTAACCTAACAGAACGACTTTACCAGTTTTCACTTGTTTACAGTGGCTTGCAAAAAATGAGGCAGATTTTGTTTAGGGGTATCAGAGTAAAGGGGTCTGAATACAAATGGCACAGCACACTTTTTGTATGTTTTGTATCTATTTTAAAAAAGTGTTGCAAACACTTTTTTTTTTCTTCAGAATTATCAATCAGCTTTTGTTCGTCTCTCACACAAACTCCGCCCGAAATACAGCGTAGTTGATGGTAGTGTTGTGAAGATGTTCCAAGAATTTCGAATGCAAAGTGCTTTATGGCGGTGAAAAATCTAAAGAGTCCGTGCTTAAAATCACAATTTCCGAATGATGAAAGTGATCAGCGCTAATAAATGATTCGCCATCCATTCAGTGGCTTTGCATTGACCGTGGTGACAATGGGTGATGATTTCATCTGTACCTGCTTGTCTCTGAGCACAGAGACAGATGGCCTTTTTCCGGTTGCTGCAGTTAAAAAAAAAAAAAAAAAAAAAGCCTTCCTATAATCTCCCCATTAATCACAATCATAAATGGCAGGTGAGTCCAGGACCGAGCAACAGTGACAGCTGGGGCGTTTACTTGTTCAGGAGAGGCCGGCACGCGACTGGAGCCTAATCTCGGTGGATGCACCTGCCAGAACTCTTGCTATTTGATTATTGAAACAAACCTTCCTTATTATGCAACTGGGAGGCAGATTTTCATTTTTTAAATTGGGTCGAGTTGGCCCTACGTCGAAGCCACCGAGGAGCCAGCAGTCCGTGTGCACGTCGGGAATGATGATTAACTGTAATTACCTTAGCACTACCTGGTCTGCATGCCAGGAGGCAGCTCAAGATTAATGGGGCTCTGCTGAAAAACGGAACAAAAGCTCACATTTCCGAGGTAATGAATCGCTCTGGTACTAAGGCGTCTTCACCATGGAGCGCTCCGCCCCTGAGGGGGGTTCATTACAGCGGGAGGAATGGATGGATTCGCTGCAGCTCTCCTGAACAGGCAGAACAAGCAGGCAAGCATGAGGAAGTCTTAAATCGTCCCAGACATCCTGGTTACTGCGCGGACCTCATAACCAGAAGGGAGATAAACAGCCTCCTCAGTGCTTTTTAAGTAGCCAGTAAATACTGCCTGTCAAACTATCTTTTTTTCGTCATGTCTTGTTCATACAAGGCTGTTTAAGCTATAAACTTGCTCAATATAAACTGTTAAGCCAATAAACGCAAATTTGATTGGACTGAGTTCTTGGATAAGCAATGGTGTGAAGAAGTATTTGTCCCCTTACTGATTGTTTTTATTTTTTTTCCACATTTTTGTTTTTCTGACTCGCTTCTTTTTTGTATCAAGGGGAAAGAGCTGCACAAACCAACCTGGCCATGTGTGAAAAATCTTCTCCCCCACATTTAAATAGTAAATCAGCTGCAGTAAAGCCTTTTTTTAAAAAAAAAAAAAAAAAAGCTAAGTTCGATTTTACTCACTAGACAACGGTCTGATTAAATGAAGACCTTTTGGATCAGGAAGTGAGTTAAACAGAACCTGTCTGACAACACGAAGTAGATCTTAAAAAGCACCACATCATGCCTTGAAACTCAAAAACAGCCGAGTCATTAAAATATATCCGTCTAGAAAGGGTACAAAAGTCATTTAGGGATTCCGTGGAACCGCAGTAAGACCCATTTTCCACAACATGGAACGCCCATGAGTGACCAACCTATCAAAATTAATCTGAGGGGGAGAACAACAACAGAACATCTAAAGTCCAGCAGGCCTCCCTTGTCTCACTTAAGACCGTGAAAGAGACTTAGCAAAGATAGCCTCCATGGTAGAACTCCAAGGTTAACGCCACTGTGGATTAAAAAAACGTACAAAGGCCAGTAGCACGTTTGCCAAAACCTTCTTGACATTTCAGACAACGTTCTCTGGGCTGATGAAACAAATGTGGAACCTCTCAGAGTGTGTGAGTCTTGCTACATCAAATAACGAGTATCACCTTCTTCTTTTTCTGAGAAGAAAAAGAAGAAGGTGATACTGGGTCTCATATATGGCTGTGTGAAGGTCCGGGGGATCGTCAGGAATTCTGTTCTCTGCAGAAAATCCTGAAGGAGAACGTCCAGCCGTCAGTTTGTGACCGTCCAATGAAGCCGCTTTGGGTTGTGCTTCAGGACAAACTGATCTGAAGCACACCAGCAAGTTCCTTACACTGCAAAAAAGGGAACTAAAAGGAGGTAAAGTTTTCTTGAAATGACTGTATTTGTCCTGGCTTTGAGCTGGCAAGTTTAAATGATCTGCCAATGGAATAAAATAGGAACAACTCATCTCCATCATCTTATTGTGCAGTAAACTTAATTATCAGATTTTAGGGGTCGAAATACACATTCCATTGGCAGACAATCTTACTTTCCTGCTCAAATCAAGGACAATGACACTTGTTTCAAGAATATTTTACTTAATTTTAGTTTCCTTTATTGCAGCGCTATTGAATGGCTTAGGACATTTTTTTTTTTACATTTTTGGAGTGGTCCAAGCCTGGACTTACATCTAATCGAGATGCCACAGCATAAAAACAAGCATGTGGTTGAACAATTTAGCAAAGAAGAGACGTAGAGATCTTTACCAGTTTTTAATGCATGGCTTTACCAGTTATTAGGTTTAAGAGCTTTTATTTCATAGGAGCACATTGGTTCAAATGGGTTTATTGCTTTGATAAACGTTTTGGGTGTCGACATGTTCTAAACAGAAGATATCAGCAAGGAGGCAAATATTTGTCAGCACTGTACGGGTAGAAAAAAAACAATAGTTATATATATATATATATATATATATATATATATATATATATATATATATATATATATATATATATGCATGTTGAATTGTGCAGATATCAGCAGATCTCGACAAAAAGAACTGAGACTCTGCACTATCTCCATTCAAGGAAGCAGGTTTTTATTGCACAGGATGTCAGCAGTTTGGTGAAGCCTGGAGGCTAAACTTTTATTTCTAGTGTCTCCTGTTGTAAATCACAATTTCGTTCGGCGTTGAGCGGGTCGGACTGGGAGGGCTCTGAGAAATGAACGACACAAAACGACAAACAGACGCTGGGCGACGTGTGAAAGAGCCCCGCGCGGGAAGTGGCGCGAGGAAGAACGAGAGCAGGTGATGAATGGAAGCCGGCATCAATTACTGGGAGTCAGGCTCCTCGAGGCAACAATGAGAGGATTTACAGGCGGTGACATTTTTTTTTTTTCAGGCCCTTGAGCATGTTGCCTTCACATATGTGGTTCGATAGCGGGATAAATTACTGCCTGACCTGAGCTTTCAGTGATTATAAGCAGGACGCATATTTCTCCGTCTCACCAAGACATGTAAATAGTTGAAGGAAACGCACGTCGGGGCATGCCCCGGCTTCAAGTCCCACCGAGCAGTGGCTCCCCACGTAAAAAAAGAAAAAAAAACCTCAATGACCTGCCTCGTTTACGGGCTGATAGTTCTGCTGAGCTGCTTTCCTCACGGGCGGGACGTTTCTCAGTCAATCACGCTAACGACGACCTGACTGAAGTGACAACGCTCAGGATTTGTGCCTCTGAATGTCTGAGGTGGACCAAAATGGCGCGAGTCCCGGCCTTTAAAACAGTCATTTATGCCAAACAACAATAACCGGAGCCTTTATCCTCCGAGGCAGCATAAACACGAACGCTTGAATAATTTATTCAGAGGAACGAAGAGGGGGGAAAAGACCGTTATGGATGCTGTGCTGTGAAATAAACAGTGTTAGAGTGTGTGAACACAAAGAAAAGAAAGCATGGTGGTTAAGTTAAGCCATTACCAAAACAAAACACGTTAAAAAGACAAAAGTTAATCGCTGTTGAGAAACCTTATCTCTTTGCATCACTGGTACCCTTTTACCTTCTTCTCCTGGGTTTTATTTGCATTACAGAAGTGTGGAAAAAGTCTTCGTAGCATTAGCAATAAACCTTTATTCGACAAGTTGCAACCACGGACTTCCATGTGCTTTATTGGGATTTTGTACAATAGACCAACACAAGGTGGTTCATAATTGAGAGGTGCAGAAAAAAGGGGCACATTTTGTTTGTTTTTGGAGGAAACACAGCTGAGAGGCCCACGATACCTCTGGAGGAGCTGCAGGGATTCTCAGCTCTGGTGGGAAAATCTGTTGAAAGGACCACTAACCAGTCCTGCACTCTGCACATTTTAAAGCTATGGAAAAGAGGCACAAAGCCATTGTTTTAATCTCTGTCTAAAGTTTGCCAGAAGCCCTGTTAGAAACATGTCAATCAAAAGACAGATTGGGACAGAGGTTGACCTTCTAGCAGGACAAAGAGCCTAAGTATTCAGCAAGAGGTACAGTGGAAGGGTTCAGATCGAAGTGCCTGCTTGATCGGTCCAATCAAAGTCCAGAACTGAACCTAATGAGAAACTACTATTCAAAGTGGAAGGGGCAAATATCAGCCGCCATGTGCAAAACTGGTAGAGATAAATAGGCTAAAAGACGTAGAACGAGGAGTGTGAATAAAAATACACGCCACACTCTTCAGATTCATAGATTCATGTTTTTACAACAACTACAAAAAAACTGTAAAGACTGTATCCTTTTCCTTCCACTTCACTGTTATCCACTACTCTGTGTTGCCCTATCAGATAAAGTCCTGGGAAAATATCTGGAAATATGTGTTTGGAATCTGATAAAAATTTGCCAAAAGAGCAAGAGGTGTGAGCTGTTCAAACATCACTAAGCCCACGCTCATCAGACTCAGCATGGAAAGGTGAAGTATCAATTAAAATGAATTTAAGCATGAGCTGCATGTTCCTTATTCTGCATCATGCCTGCAAGAAGCTGGAATATTCCTGTCATTTTGTCAAAGCAATACTTCATCAGGTCATTAATGGTCAATTAACTGACTTTCATTATAAATTAAGCAGAGACACCTAAACTCAGCCTTGCAGCGCTGTTGCTTGACAGAAACGAAAATGGAGAGTGCAAATAAAAGATGTGCCTGATTTACACAAACCTGCGAGCCTGAGTGAGAGATGTTGAAATTAGGTTTTGAGAACTGGACTCATTGTTGGTTTTGGGTTTTCTAAGGAACTTGCTGACACGCACAATAAATCATCCTTGGTTGAGTTTTTCAGTACGGTGAAAAGAAGGAAAACCAAACATGAAGTTTAAACATTCAGATCCATTCGATTCTTTGCTATGGCTGCTGATGAAGTATGGAGCAGCTCAGAAAACAGGCTTCAGTACCCACATTGTATTTGAAACGATTCACTGAATGACCACAGACGAGTGAGTGGTTTTCAGCCTTCTTATTGGCTTTTCTTTGTGTAGCTGTTTAACATCACATTATCAGCAAAGGTTTTGTCACGGAGGTACAAAGACGTTTTTCCTGCCTATTTGGCAGTAATAAATACCCCACAAGCATAAATGGCAGCACGGACAAAAGGAGAGACGCTAATTTATCTTCTCCATATAACCCTGATGCAAATGAGGAAAATGAAAGCAAGCAATCAATTCCCTAATTGGGTTTGGGCTATTGCAACTTGTTAAGGGGTCTAGATTAAACGGCAGGTCAATTTCTCATTGTGACAGATACTGTATTCATTTCACAGTGCAACAAAGGAATCTGTCCAGAGTGCGTTTGAGGCTATCTTTTTTATATTTGGTCTTACACCGATATGAACCAAAAAAAAAAAAAAATAGGCTGCAAGATTAAAGATAATTTTATTGGAAGTTTTTTTTTTTTTTTTAAAAAGCAAAAACAAAATACCATCCAACTCAAAGAAGAGAGCTAGAAGATAACCACCCAACATATGATCTGCTCTAAATTTACATGTTTTTCAAGACATATCCACTCTTTGTTTTTGTTTTGTTTTTTACATCTAAAACCAAGGGGTGTAACAATACATCATTCCACAATGATATATCCAATCAATGATTAATGATCCAATAATGTAATGATTCAAAATAAAAATATCGATCCATATTGTCATTAAGATGCACATTTATTTTGAAAATTCTTGAGACTAAAGTGAACAGGTGATCTATTATTATTAGTATTTTAAAATTAGTTAATGTTTTTGATTTAAACGCTTGCTTAGAAATAAAATGATCAAATCATATTTGTTTTTTGTGAGTTAATATCAATGTAAATATTATTGTTAGATGCACAGATGATATTGCATCAGATCGATCACATCGATCAGAAATCGTAACAGACTATGATAATGGCAAATATCAATCGTCAACCAAACAAATCGATATAACATCGTATCGCGATAAAGCTGGTGATATACACCCCTAATAAAATCACGACCTGTTCCCATTTAAATCCAATAAAATTAGGACATTTCATCCAGTTATTGCCAATCTCTGCTACGCTGTGATCTATTCCCTGGAAGTTACAGCTTCAAGTGCCGTTCTCTCGGTTCCAATGAGTTCTGAAAAATCCAGAACTTCAACATATGAATACACTTCCACATTAATCAGTGGGGGATTTGGGGGGAATAGAGCTCCAAAGGATATTCCAAAAACAGTTTTTTTCCCCTATAAACCACATTCCTGCTATTTTAAAATCTGCATCTCAATTTTCAAGCAGCACAGATTGAGTTGGGGGTTGGATAGATTTTCTACAGTTCTCAGAATTTGTGGTTTCTGCAGATTGCCGATCCAATTGCTGTAATTTGTTGATCAACTCTAGTCTCTTCCTTTGATTTCCCCTCTTCCTGTTAGCTGTATAAGAAATAGTAATGGTGAAATTTTTTGGACTTCCAAATCGTCAGGTTGGAAAAGTGAGGAAAGGGATCTAGTTCTGCCACACTAAGGCAGGTTGGCCATTGACAGTGTCAAGACTTAAGCATGGTCTGATACTACTATGCTAAAATAATTATAGGTATTTGTAATATTTCTCAAACACTTACCATGAATGCTAGGTACCAATAGGTACTTATATTTTTATTGCATTTCCCCCAAATCTAAAAATATGAAACAATCTGCTTTATATATATATATATATATATATATATATATATATATATATATATATATATATATATATATATATAAAAAAGAATAAAGTTTTCTACAGGAACGCACTGAACGAAAGTACTGCTGAATATCGGCAACAGAACACAAGAATGGAGTAAGTTCTTTTGCTACCAATATTGTCCAAGTCAAAAGGAAATCTAGGTGAGCTACAGGAAGAAACGGGTGAGATCCATTTTCCTCACCTAACGAAAACTGTCACCGTCTTGGAAATTGTTTTTGCACCGGGCACATGGGGCCATTGTGATTCTGGATTTGAGAGAAAATACAAACTCAAAGGAAAAGGGCGCAACACAGTTAATGTCATGGATAGGACAGTTTGCTTAAGCGGGGAGTAAAACCCCAGTTAAACATTAACTCCTTATGTGGAGAAAAGTGAGACTTGCATAACCGCTTCTTAAACAGTCAACTTTACTATTGGGATGGTTGTTGCGAGGCGATTCTACACGCCAGTAACAATGTAATTTAGAACCAGAGAACGAAGTTCTACCTATCTGACTGCCGCCAGAATTTCAGTATTTCCTATTAGTTTTTGCTGCGACTGGTTGTTCATCAGTGGTGAATTACAGGCAGACTGGACTTGGCGACTGAGTTTTTTTTTTATGTCACCCCTGGGACAGGTGCCGGTTTCAAAGCTACTACTCTCAGGGAATGCTTTTCCTGACTTCCTCCTCCTTACTGGATAAAACGACATTGAAGTCTTCACTTTATGAACTCAAATTCAAGCAAGGGCTTGGCTGTCACTTCTGTCTTATTGGGTGAACATCGTTTTAGGAATTGATGCCCAAGTTGGACGTTTTAAACATAATTTAATCAGTAATAACAATGTTGGTGACTCCTTCCAACAAAGCTGCAGACTAAAAAAACAAAACACAGAGAATCAACCGCTGTAAAATAACCTTGGCTTTGTGCACGACTGTCAGTCATAAAAAACTGACTTTTTCCAAGAATTCATTGTAAATAATGCATGTAGGAGAAACGTTTGCTTTAGCTTTGGTGTGTTTTTCCTGAATCCACAGACTGGTGTTTGTATTATATTTCCTGCAGAGAGGACAAGCAAACAGCTGCAGCCCTGCTGGGAAGGTTATGAAGTTGGGAGGGCTGTGAGCAACGCAGCAACGCTACAGAACATTTATTCTGTGGCTTCCTGAGAAACATAAATCTGCTCCTCTCCTGTCACACAGTGACTTTATTTACCAACACAAGAGAGGGGCGCATTAGAATAAAAATCAGATAAGGTATCCCTGAACTAAAAGCTGCACATTGAATTACTGCGACTGAAATGTTCTCCTGAGGGGAGGGAGTGTGGAAGATTTTGCTGCATAGCCATATATCACAAAGCAAAGAGTGGGAGAGGAGGCTGTCATGTGTGCTGGTTCTGCTCAGTTACGATGTTCCTCTTTGCTCTCGTTGGGAGGGAAAATCGCTTAAAAGCCCTCCAAACCAAACAGTCTTTTAACAAGATGCACTTCATTCTCTGTTTGCTTTGGTTCAGCGGGTTGGGCTTTGTCCTGGGAGCTGACATGTTGACGCAGGCCGCTTTGTGAACTCTGACCTTTTCCTGCATTTGAACAACTCGCTAACGAGGCGCAAAAAAAAAAAAAAAAAAGATTAAATATGGACGGATACATTCAGCAACTTTTGTCAATGGATCAATCTCATGAGCAGGTGATGCCTATGGGTTCAACCAGAGTTCAGATGATCCGTTTTACAGGCCTCTCATGAGCTCAACTTGCACACAAATCAAAAAGGGCTTTGTAAGGTGCGCCACCGTCAGCCAATTAATGCTTCGAAAGCAGCTGCTCTACATGAAAGGTCAAGGCTAAACATCTTTCACACCTAAACAACTTTTTTTCTATCACCCTAACCTATCCGTCCTTCATCTTTGGAAGTTCCTACAAATTCCTGCACCCCAAACACTGCAACAGTCGTCTCAAAAGGGACCTGAAACTATTGCGAGTCAAACGAACAAGAAGAACTTCAACCCTGCCGGCAGGCGTCATAAAAAAAAAAATCATGTCCCGAGTATGCTGCGATAGCGCGGGGTTAGTGAGCATGACCCAAATATGGAGGCCTTAAGGTTGCTATATGCTTGACGCGCATAGGTTACATGCAGAAATGAGACATGCAGACACGTCTGCAGTATTAGTCCTCGTCACCGCTGACCCAGGTTTGATTCCGGCCTGAGGTCCTTTACAATGCCCCCCCCCTCTCTTAAACCCCCTTTGTCAGCCGACTTTGTAAAAAATTTGGTAATAGTGCCGTAAAAACCCAGAAAAAGAACGAAAAAGAACTGCAACCACAAACTTCAATGCATTATAATATGTATAATCTGACCCAATCTGTATAATATGATTAAACTTGATTTTGTAAAGTGCCTTGAGATGACATGTTTCATGATTTGGCGCTATATAAATAAAATTGAATTGAATTATGTTGGGATATTACGTGTTAGAATAGCAGAAGGTAGTGTAGAAGGAATATGATACATGTCTCGCCAACCTTTGTAGATTTTTTTATATTATATATATATATATATATATATATATATATATATATATATATATATATATATATATATATATATATATATATATATATATATATATATATATATAAAATTGTGACATGCATTTTATTCAGCTCCCTTTACTCTGATGACCTTAACTAAAATATGGTGCAACAAATTGCCTCCAGAAGTCACAATAAGTCCTCCTGTGTGCAATAGCTCTCAGCATAAATCTGTAAAACAGTAGTAGTTGTAGCAAAAACTGTTTCTGCAAAGTATTGAAGTCGGAGATGGGAATATAAATATGCAAGTTAGACTTTTTTTTTTTTTAAGTTTGAGAACTAGGTCTCGGTTTTTTGCTTTTCGCTGTTTTTCAAAACTCTGTAGTGGTCCATCACATAAAATCTGATAAAGAAAGTTTATAGTTGGGAGCATGAGTAGTTTTTTGCAAGGCTCTGTAAACAACCTCAACTTGCATCATTAATTTGGTCCCACATCAAACATTCGTTCTTATCCAGTAGTCCTAAAAAAAAAAAAAAAAAGACATTAACCCATGTGATTCAAACAGACGCTCCACCACTCCGAGAAGTGGCACACTTTAATGGTCGTAAAACAAACCATTGACAGTTCCACACATTAAAACACAACAGACACCCCAGCAACATAAATAAAGAAAAACGGTCAGGAGGTTTTTCTGCATATTCTAATTTTCTGATACCCAGCCTTAAAAATTAAAGCAAATAGGTCCGAACCCCCTACAAGGGTTAAAATATAACACCGCCACCTAGTGGTGGCTTAAAATCAACCGGAGAAATCTCTTCCAAGTATTTTCTAACAAAAGCAAAGCTTAGGTCTTCCTGCCAGGTAACTGTCCAAGCTAGAGGCACATTTTCCATTCAATTATAAAAAGGCACATTCAGTTATCAGTACAGTAAATGGTATGCAGCTGTGTTTGTAAGCATGCAGAGGGGATGAATAGCACATAAATCCCCCAACGAACATAACAGCTGCAGCTTTTAGCATTTTTTTCCCCACTGATAAACCCCTGAATCAAACACTGAACTTCTTGTTCATTTCTGATTCCCGGCAAATGAGCCGAACCCCAGTCTGCTAGTGAACTTGTCTCTGTCGATGTTCTTGTTCTCTGGGATGTGTCTGTAAGTGCAGTCATCCCGTGTACAGCCTGTCGTCCTCCAGAAAAAGCACTCCTTCTTATATGGGCTGGGAAAAAAAAAATAAATAAAATCTCTGTCTCAACTTAAATGCATCAATGCATTAATAAAGTGAGAAGTGCTTCACTGTTACGTGATGAGTGCAACGTTCCTACCTGGCACGGAAGGGCTCGGCCTCTCCTGTGTGGTTCTTAAAGGGATATCGTACAGTTAAAGGAGCCCCTTCCACCACCATTCCCTGAAAAGCAAACAAATACATATTGATCGTGAAGATCACAATCTCCCAAATCTCAAGAAATGTTTGTTTTCATCCAAACTTAAAATGCCCTTAAGAGGAGTCAGACTATACCGTACCTGCCCAGACTGATTTATAACTTAACTGCCATTACGACTTCATTAAATGGCACCAACCATGAAGAAGTTTGATGGCTACAGTTGGATTCTGGGTAATACAGCTGAGAGGCAGATGCTCCTGAATGCTCAGACAGTGGAGCTGCATAAAAGGTCTTTACAAAAGTATTCATACCGCTTGAACTTTTTCCCATTATCACTACAATAACAATAATTTTATATTTAAAGTACTTTCAGCAGTTTGAATTCTGATTTTGACTGGACTTCTCCTTTAAGGCTTACCGTTTCCCCTACATGGTCTGTGGCAGACTGCACACGGTAATTCTCAGGGTGTTCAAAATGAAAACATGTTTGAAAAGTTTGAGGCTGGTGAAGTTTTTTCTCTGAATGTGCACTTCAGGTTGTAAAAGTGGGAAAATTTAGGTCACTTGTCACCTAAAGGTATTATTACCTTTAGGTGACTGCTCCTGTGTTTTACCCGAAAGAACCAAACACAAGCCTGACTAGGTTCCTTAAAGGGCTCGTCTCCCTTAGCAAAAACAGGATTAAAAGAAACAAACGCACTTAAAAGAGACGAGGGGAAAACAACTTTCAGGTTAAACCCAGTAGAAAAGTTCTGGCGAATCTATCAGTGACTTTTCTGACACCTTTTTAAACCACCTTCAGAATCGTTATATTTGGTTAAAAGCTTAAACGAGGGCAGCTGGAAGCCTAAACAAAGAGAAATCTGACAAACCGTCTGACAGGCCCCATCCAACACAGACAAACGCAATCGATGCCACTGGGAAGCCATAACCAAAGCGTATCGTCGGATCAAGGACTCCAGTCCTGGATGCTGCGGGCGGCTGAGGGGCGTGGAGTTTTGGAGCAACAGCTCAACGTTTGCCACGAAAACCACCAAATACGTACGTTGAGGCACTGGATGGCTTGCTCGCACTCGTCCTTTCGGGTGTAGTTCACAAACGCACACTGCTGCTCCAGCAGCATCTTGATGCTGTACACCCTCCCGACCCTGAGAGACACAAACAGAGTCGAGAGTTAGCAACACGGCCTGAGGATGCTGGAATCGAAAACAATTTTCTATTCAGCTTAAAAACTATACAGGTGAGATTTCTAGGACTGGAAGCAAAATCGCTCAGTTTGATTTTTATGGAATTTAAGCTTTGATTAAAGTGAACTCGTTGTTTTACAGCGGTTCTGCTGCTTTATTCCGCATATGCAGAGACAAAAACGCTGAATAAGAGCCTGGACTCAAAGCCAGAGAAAGAAGGAGGAGATGGTAATACTTCACCTGCTGAAGAGCTCGTGGAGTTTAGGGTAAGTCATAGCAGGGCCCAACGTTCCAACCCAAACCGAAAACAGTTCCCTTAAAAACAAAGGCACTCTTTAAAACGGATCTGCATTTATTTATCATCCTAGATCAAATGTGAAGATCAATGCGCATTTCAGAAACACCAAAATAAACAAATGTAGTTAATTGTGCCAGTTTTCAACTTTCAACGATCTCTTACGGTTTCCCTGAACTCCTGGAGCGAGGAGTCGGCGACTGAGATTGCGATCTGATTTGGCCCAAACAATCCAGATCTCTGACTTGCTGCGTTCGAGGACGGGTCGTCTGTAGGACGGTCCACTCTCCATGGTCGTCCTTGTCGTCCTCCTCCTGAGCCAGCGGTTGGTCAGCTCTGTCCCCGATGGCGTGAGCCCCTGGAGAGGAGAGCAGAAGGGGTGGAGCTGCTGTGACGGCGGGAAAGCCCGGCTGTCTTTTGGCACGTTTACCTTCAGGATCTCTGCCGCTGCGGCTGGCAAACAGAGCTTCCACCGCTTCCTCTAAGGTCGCGTGCGTTTTCAGGGCCTCGGTGCTTTGCGCCCAGGAGAAGCCCATTTCCTGTGAGCAGAAAGCAGAGCGGGCTTCCTGAGCGGGCCTCGTTACAGACGTGCAGTGTTGAGTAAAGGTTTTCATATCCATTGGGCTAACTGAACACTTTGAGAAACTACCTTTTGCTGCAATGGCGGCTGTAAATAGTGTAGTTTATGCGTCTTTTCACATTTAGGGACTGAAACTATTTCCAAGTCTTCCAACTGGCTCATTTGGAATTAGGTCTCAGCGTTCCTATGTGGTCTACCCCAGGTCCAGTTCAACCTGAATTTAAAAGTTGTCTAGATGCCAATCAGGTGCTAAAATGGGCCTTTACGGATTTGTGAAACAGTGTGCATTTTCAAAGCCTTAGACTCGTTTCATTTTTTGACAGCATTTTTAGTCTCGTCTACGGATCTTTTCTCAAGACAAGTTAAGCCCACAGCTGCGACATCTGTAAAAATTCAGCGTTTTATTATGAAACGTTTGCAGCAAACGTCTTGAAAATGGTATTACGTTGGTTTGTTCTTGGTTCTGCCTACCTTAAAGTCTTGGTTTTGGTTTTGACAACAACTCTAGCGTCAGTGTATTAAAAAAATACACTGATGTGAAAAAATGTCGAAATTAAGGTGATATTTGACATATAAAAGATAAAGCCTTCCAGATCATGATGAATCGATATGCACTTATGAAGCATTGTTAGACTTTTGACCTTAAGAAAATTGAACCCTTCATCATTTCACCTTTTTGCTATACTTATCCAGCCTTTTCAGGACTGCTTAGACAACCCTGAAGTCTGGACTTTGACTAGGCCATTCTTACAGACAAATATGCTCAGATCTAAATCAGGGGCCTCCAGGTGCATTCCTCCAGAGCTAAAATCCAGCAACTTTTAGAAGCATCAAAACGTTAAAAGCTCCAGTCGTATGAGGACTCTTGCAAGGCACTGCCAAATATTAGGAATTAGCCGATGGACCGACCATAAGATGCAAGGTCTGGGCTCGTTTCAGCTCCCTTGCAGCTTCATCACTCGTGCTTTCCAGCGACAGTACGTCCTTGTAGATCAGCGAGGCTTCATAATACCGCTGAGGGAGTCACAGGATACAGGATTCAGATTTTTTAGATGCTTTACACACACATTCATACAAGAATAATGAAATATGCATGACAGAGTTTCAGGGTATACTGAGCCAACTCTTATATGAACCCATTTACGTTCAAATGAACCACAGTGGGGGAAAAAAATTGGAAACAACAATTATGATCAGGAAGTAGGGCCTTTGACAAGGCTTCAGCAGCGCCGTTTTACCTTGAGGCCGCACAGGGCTTTCCCTTTCCGAAATAAACCCTTTATCCAGTTTGGCTCCATGGAGAGAGCGAGATCAGCATCCCTCAGAGCGTTTTCATAATGCTGAAGTCTTTCATAACACAGAGACCGATTTCCAAATAACCTGAAACATACAGCAGGCAACTTTAAGATCTGATAACATCCCATCACCCTTTGGCTCTATTAAAGCTCATTGAACTTCATGCTCCTACTTGAATTCCTTTGGGTTGTATTTAATGGCGTCTGTAAAACACGACACCGCCATCTCATACTGTCCAGACGCAGCCAAACGATTCCCCATACCTGCAGGCGAGCACAGGCCAGGTCGGTGCTTTGATTTTCATTTTACGGGGAAATCCCAATGAAATAATTTAATGGAGAAAAAAAATAACTTACTGGCAAGTTCTATGCTTCTTTTCGCAAGCTCTTCATCCACAGGATCCCGCATTTTCTGTTAAAATAGATGCTTAATTTAGCCTCAAGCATTGTCACCATGAGTTCCATCAAAAACATACATGGGTAAGATAGAGCAGCTAAAGATCAGTTTTTGTACATTTAATGGTAAATGCAGGTAATTTTTTTCAAATTAAAGCCAACATTAGAACAGCAGATGTGAGTTTTACCTCTTTATTGGTTTCATGTTCACTTTTCCTCTGAACTTCAGGCTTCTCAACAACATGGACGTTTTCCTCCTCAGGCTGCTGAACCTCAGCGGCTTTGCTTTTTTCCTTTTTCTTCTCTTTTCGAGGCTTTTTGATACACTTCTCCTCGGGGCCCAATTTAGTAGATGCAGCGCTTAAATTATTCAAATTCAACTCCTGTTAGGAGTAAAAAACATTGCAGTCATACGTTACCAACTCGAGAAGTTTAGCACTGCAGATGTTAGCCTTAAAAAAAAAAAGAACGAATCAAGCTCTACAAACCTTATGTTGCTCGTCTTCCGCTGGATTTATTTTCACAATATCTTTTTCTCTTGTGTCGTCAGCGAGCTCAACGGATCCGGCTTCCTCGGCTGCCGTTTGGGATTCAGCCGATTCAGGAGGCGTGTTTTCCTCTGAATTCTCATCAATTATACAAGTTTGTTCCTGATTCTCTGAGGAGCCCAACTTGTCCTCCTCCTCCTCCTCCTGAAATGAAATAACTAATCAGTAAGGCCTTAGAGAGACACTTCTGGCTGGATTTTAGTTTTTCAGAACAGGAAAGTCCTGCAACCCTCCAATAGAACACGTGGCAATACATTAGACTTCATTGAATACTTTGTTTCAGCAATCCAATTTGAAAAGAGAAAATCATGTATAGCCATTACACCGTGATATATTTCAAGCTTTCGTTTCAGATCATTTTTATTAGTATTGCTTAGAGCTGATGAGAAGCCTTTTACTGAAAACAAATGTATTAAACAAGTCCCAAAACAGAAATGCTATTCTATGGCCTAAACAATCATGAGGAAAAGAGCCGACTTGACGGTTTTCCAGCAAACTGTCCCCGCCACCCTCCAAGTCCCTGGAGTTCATTTATAAGAAGCTGGATGTTCACAGAGTGCTGTTTTTAGAACGTTGTACAGGAAAGTTGAGTGGAAGGAAGAAGTGTGGTAGCAAAAACTGCACAAGCAGCAGGGGATAATCGCTGCCTTGAGAGGATTTGGGGGGGGGGGGGGGTTGGGGGACATTCACAATGTGTGAATTGGGGGTAGAGTCAGTGCTTTAAGAGTGACATGCAGATGTATCTGGGACATGCGTGTCGACTGTCACGTTCCTTGTGTTAAGCGGTTGTTAAATCAAAGAAAAGTCAGAAGTATCTTACATGGGTTATGGAGGAAAAGAGCTGAACTGTTGCTCAGCGGTCTTAAGCCGTCATTTTACTAAAGTGGGCACATTAATCAATGTCCCAGAGTCTAGAGGAAGAGCTGCGGCCCAGAAACCAAGTGGCTGGTGATTCAGGGGGGCTGTGTCATCTGCTGTTGTTGTTGGTCTATTGTGTTGTTTCATCAAAGTCAAAATTAGCAAAGTGATCTAAAGGCATGGTTCCACTGGTCCACCCGTTTTCTCCCGCCCTACTCGGCTTCGCCCCACATGGATTACTTTTGCCCGGTTTAGCGATTCCACCGGCCTATAAAGGCCTGGAACAGAGGGAGACGCCTCCTGGGCATCGCAAAAAAAAAAAAAAAAAAAAAAGACTTAGATCAGGGCAACAAGCAGGAAGGTCAAAAGTGATCTTACTCTGCTGGAAGAAGACCTGTTTAAAAACTGCTCAACGCTCCTGTAAAACCTCAAGCTCCATAGTTCCAATGAAGGAAAATGATCATGATGAATCATGATGGCACCCCCCGCGCCCTCGTTTCTGAAGATATTCGGAACAAATCTTACTGCTTCCAACCTCAGCAGCAATGTCCTGTTGAGAGAGGCCTTGCTTATGCAGCTCAGCAACCCTACCACGCTCAAAGCAGTGAGCTTTTTTACCTTGATAGTGTTAATACTTGACCCAACTCGCAGAGGAATCCTAATTTTGGTATATATTTTAGCTTTTAAAAGGATGAGGTCTTAAGTTTTTGATCAGCTGGTGATCAGCCTAGTTCTGTACAACTGTTTTCAGTAAATGACCTTCTCAAAAGTTTTTGTTTCTTGTTCAATTTCTTCTTTTAGCAGCACAAAGCTCTACTTCTTAAGATTCAAAAAGGTGCAAAATACAAATTCTTACAATTTTTTTAACCAGTGTTTTTTTTAACCAGTGTTGGTCCTCTGTATGCCATACCCTGTCAGAATAGCATACCGTCAGGTGATTATATATCCGGCTGTCAGTGTAGACTATTTTATCAAAACAGCATACAATTGTGAAGTGTAATGCTGATGGAGCATGTTAGAAAATGCTGTATTCAGAGATTCTTGTTTTATAGCAAATCCAGTTAATGAAGGGGAATGCCGTGTTGATTCTGACTTGTTTAATCTCGATCAGTTTGGGGGAAGTTGCTAAACGCTAATAACTCGACTCAACACCTGTCCGGTATGCGGTTGCTGTTCTGTGCTGGGTAGTGGTGTGGTGCAGTACTACCTTCTCTCCAGCAGGGCGCGACAGGTGGACGGTGGCACTGGTGCTACGATCCTCTCTAATCAAGCAGCACATTTAAGGAGGCAGAAGCCAGAATGAAGGCGTCAGAGCATTAGCTCTCTCCTAAGCGTACCTAGTCATCTCATGCTCATGTTCTCCTTGCCGTCTGCTCACTCCTCATCTTTGCTTCCAGTACCTGGCCAGAGTCAGATCCAGAACTGTTCCTGGATCTCCTGGTTCATCGTTGCTTCCTCAGCGTCGCCCGTTACAACTGTCCGCGCCTTCCTGGATCTGCTGCTGTCTCGTGTCGAGTTTTCATCTGTCTGCCATACTGAGTTCTCATTACACCGGAGGCGCCTGCCTGCTAGCGCTCACGCTCAGCCAAACACGACCGCTGCCGGCATTAACCCTCCTATGGAGCCCTGTCATCCTGTAAGTCAGCCACTGCTCCACTCAATCACCTCCTGGCTTGTTGTCGGTCCTCACTGCCTTTTCTCTATTTTCCAGCCGGCTGTCCTGAGTACTCCTAGTGCCCGGTCCTTTTTATCATAAGTCATTCCTCTCAATAAAAGATACTTTCTTAACTGGCGCCTCTGTGTTTGTTGCTTCTGTCTCAACCATGGAGAGGATAAACATGACACCAGGGTGAACGATTTCACAGTAGATTCAACGATTTTACGGCTCCTTCTGGTAAAAAGGTAAAGAAAAAAACACTATAGAGACTTCTGTGTACATTTCTTACAAGGAAAGCAATTAAGTAACATGTAATTATTACACAATACACACAAACCACTAATAGTCAGAGGAACGCTGAAATGGTGAATTGTACAGGTTTCATTGCAGTGCATGCGCATTAACCGAGGTATGCCGTTCCGATGGGTATGGGGAACCGTCAGGACAATGGATTTAGGATTTTGCTAAGGGGTGTATACACATTGCCTATTTCAACTACTGGCTTCAGGAGTCTTATGTTGTGAAAAATTTTAAAATTTGTGTTTCTTCTGTCTCAATATGATATGTTGTAATATTTATTTTCACTTGTTTATTCTTTTTTTATTGAAATATGATAATTTGCCCATAACTAGGTTTTTGACTGATTGCATCATTTTGAACTAATGAAAAAAAAAAAAAAAAACTACTGATGATCAAAAATTTACTCAGAACCATTTTGAACTATTATTGAAATAAAGTAAGTTTTCCTTTCTCTTCTAAGTTAGTGAGATGAACTTGTAAACATTTTACTCACAGGTAACTTTTCCTTAAGAGCGTTCTCCTTTTCAATCCGTTTCTTTTCTTTCTTACGCTGAAAGCATAGACAGATGTCATGAGCAACTGTTAGATGACAACACATTTAGTGCAGGTATGTGACAGGCTAACCTTTTTTTTACGTTTGTTCCTTAAAGTTCTCTCTTTACGCCGTTTTTCCTCTTCCATAAATTCTTTAGCCTCCTGGGGAAAACATTTAGGGCAGATGTTACTGAATTTCACCACGAGAAAGCTTTCTATACGTAAAGCTGTTATACCCAACATAAAGCCATTTAAATCTTTAATAATAATTTAAGTTCTTTAAAGTTAAATTGTACAATAGCCAATCATAGATCCCTTTATGTTCCCAACATAAAGGGACATAATTCTTCTAAGTATCTCTGTTACTTTCAGTAAAATGAAACTAGGTGTGTTACCTCGTCAGTGAGTTGTTTTATTTGTGGATGTTCTACTTCTAAAGGTTTGTTAGTAGCATAACGTGGATAATCATCGTCGTCATCATCATCATAATAATAATCATCGTCGTCATCCGAATCTATGAGATCATCCTCTAAGCACATAGAAAACTGTAACCCTGCAAAAAGTTAAAACATAAAATTAATTATACTGGAAGAACAAAAATATTAAAATAAAATCCCAGGGTCTGTATTATCTCCATATGTGTTTTCATTGAAGTTTCAGAAAAGCCTAGTAGCTCACAAATTGGAGATTTACCGTTAGCAGATTCAAACTTAAAGAATTGTGCCGTTTTGAAAGGAACTAGTGTTGCGCCGATGCCATTTTTTGGCCCCGATACCCGATACCTGGCTGTGCAGTATCGGCCGATACCGATACCATACCGATACCATTACTTTGAAATTTATGTGTGTGTGTGTATATATGAAGAACAGCACACTACTTGGATGTAAAATAATTGCTATCATGACTTTTTCAAGCTGCTACCTTTGTAAAGCAGGAAAAAGACTAATACAAAGTGAATTCAGTAGAACTAGTGAGTGTTGGGAGAGAGAAGGCTGCGTTCAAGTGACATACAAACATCAAAATGGTATCTGTGACCTATTTGTTGGTACTCGCCGATACCGATACCACCATTTTAGTGCGGTATCGGCGCCCCGGCCGATACTGGTATCGGTATCGGTGCAACTCTAAAAGGAACACTAAAATGTGGTAATAAACTGGTTGTTGTGTATATATTATTAATGTTTGCAAAGGTTCTCCATTGCCATGTTAAAGTTTTTCCCAAAATGCAACTCTTAGGAGTGGGTTGTGAAAATAATCGACATCTCTACATAATCAATTCAAAAATAAAAAATAAAAAGATTTAAAGACCCTCTGAATTGTCTTGTTCCAACCGCAGAGCTGCTCTAACGGAGACACTGATCTGCTCCTGGAAGTTTAGAGTAACGCGTCACATTCAGCCAGGATAAGACACATGCAATTAACTTTATCAGCAAGACAAACACAAAAAAAAGGACAACAACAATGCCACAAGGCGTACAATCGCTACAAGCTAACCGTACGACATTGATGTTTAAGATTAACTTAAAAAGGTCAGCAGAGCTCCTGTACCTGCAACAGTGAAGGAGTTATAGTGCGTTCCATTTGTCCTCGGTAGTCGGAATTATCGACCTCCAGGTCGGAGGATTTAATTGGAACGGCCCCTAAAGTTGGCATTATGAGTCTTATGAAAACCTGGTGCAAGAGGATGGTACCCGACTTCTGCATTCATGATGGTTGCTACTCGCAGCAACATTGAGAAAAGTCTCATACTTTGACTGTAGCAGCTCTCTATTACTTATGTAACATTTAGTCAGTCACACAGGTGCTACCTTTCAGTGTTCATCAGACGGGATGTTTATTTGCACAAAATACCGCTTAGAACAGCATTTTTGTCATTGTTATTGTTTTAACAACAGTGCGAGCATCCATGTCTTTTTTCCTACTCTCCGACAAGGGATCGGAACGCAAAGAGGCGGAGCTGACATAATCTGTGACTCGTTAGTTCTGACCTCCGAGGCAAAAGGAACGCACCATGAACCTCCCAGACGACTTAAGCTAACGTTAGCTGTTTACATAATAGCTTAAGAGATAGCTAACGGGCCAATGGACGGGGTTCCAGATGCGTTTGCCAGATTTGCTGTTGTGAACAACACAGCGCTCCGTTCTACTGGGGTACGAATCAACGCAGGAAAATGGTGATCAGCTGAAGGCTCAGTCGGCTACTGAACAGTGAAGCAACAGAACACACCGGTGCTCTCCCTCCATTACCCTTCTCTTTACTTGTAAAGGCATTGGAGGATTATAATACTAAAAACACAGGTTATGTTGAAGCCAGACTGACAATTACAGAAGGGAAAAGTAGGAACAATACCCCGCTGCTCCAGCTGATCACTAAAGAAAATATTATGCAAAATTAGCAGAAAGACAGGAATCTTATAGGGCTGCTGCTGAATACATTTGCATGGACCAGACACTCATTTACATTGGAAAATATGTTTTCTGTGCAACAGATTCAAATTTATTTCAAAACTATTTTAGTCTAGAATGATTCTTCATTTGACCATCAATAGGAACATTTATTTGTATCATGAACAAATTGACAGGAAAATGGAAGCACATATTAGCACATTAAAGATTAAAAATTAAAATAAACATGATTACACGACTGAATCAAAAGCACACACATCCACAATACTAAGTGTTATTTTCTCTATTGTTTTGCCAAAAGAGGAAGTGACACTTAAATTATATATATTTCTCTAAACAATTGCTGAATTCTCCCTTGGTTTTGCACCAATTCTGAAATCTAAAGTTACGTTTGTCACACTGTAATTACTCATTTTTGATCTTGACCAGAAACAACCCTGTGCCTCCAAGGAGTGTTGCCGTGGCATCAAAAACGGTATCGACAATCAAGTATTTTTCTCAGTATCTGCAATGAGATTGCAAATCTGGTTTCGTGACAACCCTGGTTAGTAGTGTCCTGGCTCCAAGTGAACTGAGATCTCAAAGTCCCCTTTCAAAATTTCTTTTGCAGTTTAAACACATATTACAACAAAGTAATGAGTAAAGAAGGAAAAAACATTACAAAAAAAACACTCAGGAGAGCAGAAAGAAATTGAATGGATGGATTAGATGAGGAATAAAGTCTGAAAAGATTTGTATTCTTCCATAATCCATCTCCTCTTGTTCCACACTTATCCAGACCTGAAATATACCTAAACCAAATTCCATTTGTTTTTAGTCAGAACCAGTCTAACGGTTGAAACTGGGACAAATAAGTGAAAGCAAAACACAATGTGAAAAAGTCAGGAAACACCTTACTGAAAAAGGCAGGCGCCAGAGCGTCCAGGAAAGAGCCTCCAGCACTGCGCCCACTCAGGTAATCCACCATTGATTCCTTAAAAGAAGAGATGATCAGCAAATTAGAAGACACGCTCCCATTTACAGCTCTGTTGGCTGAAGGCTAAATAACATGACATGGTGCTCTAAAAAAAAAAGAATAAAGCTGCTCAAACATCTTAACAAAACTGAATCCTGGTACTTTGGAACTGCGGAGATCTGAGGATATGCTGGACACGTGGCAGCACCATGAGTCTGCTTTATTTGTCATTATACCGGTATGGATTATTTGAACTGGATGTCTGACAACTATCATGTTCCTTCAAGCTCTGGCATCCTCCTCCCTTCCTAAAACTCCTCTGAAGGCACAATGAGGTCAAGTTAACGCAGCATTTTTCTGAATATAATCTGTATTTCAGAAAGAAAGAAAAAAGCTAAGCTTTTACTCTACCTGCCACTTATTTTTTTTGACAACTCGGTAATACTGCTACGGCTCAGGATACCAGAGACTCGTCGTGGTCCCAGGAAAACGTTGGAGTGGACTTTGCGTTTTGTCTTGAAGAGTAATTTTCTGGATTGGATCTGTTATTGCCTCAGTCATATAGGGATCTTTGGAGCACTGAATATTCCTTAGCATGCTGTTCTTGACTCTTCCACTTTTATTCACTTGTTATATTTTGCACATATTTTATCCAATGTCATAGGTCCCATAAATCTAGGTCCCATAAAACATAAAAAAAAAATCAAGATGTCATAAATCTTGTTTTTTTTGTTGTTGTTTTTGCGGGATTGCAACCTGTACAAAAAACAAGTGTAACTGTGATTTTAGAGTCAGTCTAACCAATGAAATTAAAATTCCTTGCACTGAAGCATGACGTTTTAAAAGGTCCAAACTCATCTTCCTTTGATTTTAATGAGATTTTGTTAGTAGCTGAATTTAACTGGGAATAGTTTTCTCTTCTGATTGACGGTTTCAAATTAGCTTGTGATTGTTTTAATTACACTCGGCCGATGGTCCAACGTGTCCTAAACCAAAGTGCCCTTTAATTCATGAATTCATCTTTAATTGACTTCACTTTAACAAATCCCCCTCATAAATATTCTCCCATTGGGAGATTCTGTAAATGATCTGAGCAACCATTGTGCTGTAGCAGCAGTCAGACAAGGTAGGCTCCCACAGGAACGACTATTCATTGTTTTTAAACATGATTTGAAGTATTTTTGTAATCATATTGTGAATGGGACAAGATGTTTTTCTTCTTGATGATGTAAAACTGCCCTGTAGTCATTTTTGACGCCTTAAAGAAAACATTTACCAATCCGCAAATTTAAAGGGAAAGGAAGACCAAACCCTGGTCCTCATCAGAACTAGCTGCCCTAAAACATTAAAGGGATGCTGCATGGGCCAAGCACCGGGCAATCTCTGTCTCAGGGAGACTGGCTGATCTTTAAGCAGCTTAGAAATGGTTTTACTTCAAAGACAAAACAAGGCTAAATCAGAGTACTATCTTACAGAAATATCAAGAGTTTGTGGAAAATCTACCTATGGAGATTCATGCAGGAATGATCCCCCAGTACTATTAATGATGGCAGTCGTGTGGTCACTGATGAAACAGTAGCTCTAGACTGTTTTAACAAACACTTTGTCCTGTCAGGTCATATGTTTGAAACCATAAAATCTCATTTAGGAGAACAGGATTACCCCTCTGCACCTTTCCCCTCTACCTTAGGCCCTCGAGATTTTAGCCCCCCTTTCTTTTACTCCATCTGTTGTTAACCTTTAAAAAAAAAAATGAGGACATGAATAAGCTCAATTCATTTTATCACAGGGTTGCTGCTAATATCATTGCAAAAGCCATTCATTTTTATCTTTAATTTGTCCCTCACATTGACATGATTCCTAAAATCTGGAAGTTGGCTTTTGTTCTTCCAACCAAAATAGTGCTGATTGTTGTGTTGCTGATAACAAGGGGCCAACCTCTAAGTTGTGTCCAAGCAAAGATCTTGCAAAAACTTGGGGAGAAACTTGTAGATATTTTTCTTTATATTTGAAAGATGTTTTGTCCCATTTTCAGCATGGCTTCAGGAAGCGGCTGTTGTGCCATATTAAAGCGATGATGAAATAATTGATGTCAGATTGAATTCTGACCATGTACCAATGGCAGAGGGACCAAAAAGGTATTTCACCCCCAAACCAAAGCAGGACAGGCCTCACAGAAGGATCCCCTGTTGTGAACCCAAACCCCTCCCCACAGAGGATCTCTTCAGACTGCACCTCTCAGCTCCCTTCAGTCTACCCCTGACCTGAGATCCAGTCTTCACCTTCCTTCACCCTACCTGAGCCAAAGGAGGAGAAAGGTTGGCTTGAAAACAGCTAGCACCATGCAGGCCTCAAGGCTGCAAAAGCACAAACTGCACAGAACAGGCGTTCTGTGAAACTCATCTGCCTGCTTCAATGGAGTGACGAAGGGGGGAGGAAAGTATTGTCCTCTGCGGAGCAGAGGACCCGACTGAATTCGGAGAATCAACGACCCGACCGAAGCTAAGTTGCACTCTGACTTCTGCGCAACCAGCCGCGAAGTACAGAATGATGAAACAGCTTTGGTTTATTTTTGGTCAGCTGTTGCAGGAAAGCGGACTCGAAATGAGGATCGGTTGCCTTCTCTCACTAGACATCTGCAGGACGTCGGAGCTCTCTGCCCCCCCATACCACGCTTTCAGTTAGCTAGGCCGCTGAGCCGCAGGCTAGCCCGCTGCTGGAAGGACCAGCAGTTCCGTGTTTTCAGCGCTCCCTTCCTTGGATGACCAAAGTGGACCGAACTCACACGAGGCGCTGACAGGTCAGGCAGGATTGAGGCAGGGAAAGGTTACACAGTCATTGGAAAATGTTTGTGTAATGCGTTTACATGGTGTTTTCAACACAAAGGGCTAACGGAATTAGCTCCTGCTAGCAGTCGGTTTCATGGCGTTGCTGATATGATTCTGGCGTGTTTTAATGGTTATAACAAACATTATCTCCACAAGGGTTTCATACACTGATGGTATATTAATGTTTATGTTAACTGGCTCAGTCATTATGGCTAAAAATAAAGCTGAAGTCATTTAAAATTAGCACCATAATCCGCTAGCTTCTGGTAACCTCTGGTTATCCGCTAGCTTCTGGTAACCTCCGATTTTCGGTTATTCAAATACGGTTGTTTCAAGCATAAAGGTTGATTCGTTTCGCGCCGCCATTGTTTGATGGTGCTATGAGCCTTATTGTGCAAACTGAAATCTTTTCAATCTTCTTTTAATCAGGTTCAGTTGCAGCTGACTCAGTTCAGACTAGTTTTAAAATAACAAAATACTAAGCTCTCGATGTTTTCAGCAGATAAATTCATACTATATAATCTTCTTACAATTAAAATTCAAAATTGATTGACACGGGCAATTCTTATAAGTACACTTGTGTGTAAATGTTTAACTTTTTTTTCAAAAGTTAACCATCTAATTATTAACTTTTGAAAAAATCTAACCCTCAAGCAAATTAAGATTGTTTTTTAAACTAAAATCTAAGCCAGATTTCTCCTACAAAAACACAGCCTGCTTCTCTTAATATGTCCCAGATTACTTTATCTCGGAAACAGTCCTTCCTCTTCTGGACTATGGTGGTTTGTTTGTGAATACACAAAGACAAAATATTAGGAAATTGAACTCATTGTACCACTGTGCTCCATATCTTATTACTAGATTGGGATATTCTGTTGACCGTTGTCATCTGTATGCAGCTATTGGTCTTCCTTGCATTTCTGTTCGCAGACAGTCACACATGCTCCTTTTTGTGTATAAATATATTTAGGACTAGGTCCCCCATACCTCACTAATTTTATCACTACATCCCACACCCCTTAATAAATGTGCTCCCAGGTCTTTCCCCTCACACGTTTGTTTCCAGAGTTGGAACAGGATAGGGTAAGAGAGCGTTAAATTCGCTGCCCACACAGCCTGGAAGGGTTTCCGGCAATAGTCCAAACTTACAGTTAATGGCACTGATTTTGATTTGATTTATTTATTTTGGTAATTTTACAATGTTTCAAAAAAGGAAACAAGATGAAACGATTTTGCAAACCAAGCATTTACAAAAAGAAAAAAGAAAAAAAGAAAAGGGTTATATTTGCCTAACCTAGTCACACTGTGTGAACTAAAAGCACTACTGCCTGACAGCGAAGAAGAGAGCTTTTATAACTGCAACTACGTTTGAGTGAGTCATGTTTTATCATTTTATGTTTTTATGCTTTTTAAGCTACATGGATGTATGTCACTGGATGAACCTAATTGTTGACATCTGTAAATGACACTGCTGTCTTGCCGGGTTCCACTTGGAAAAGAGATTCTAAATCTAAATTAGGTTTTATGTGGATAAATAAAAGGTTCACATTAATGCACAATTATCACAGCTTAAAATTATCGCTGCATTCACTGCAAATTATGAAAGCGCTTGCTTTGTTCCGTTCAAGTTGGACCCATCTCTGAATTATAGATGTCCTGTAAATTCACAAATGCAGTAGAGAACTGTAGCATAACTGTGAAATGGTCCTTCGGTTTAGCACAGATGGAGGAGTTAAAAGCCAAAGACATTTGCATTAGCCAGCCTGCGTGTATGGGAACATTGTCCTGTTACTTTACAAACTGTTTGTTACCATTCCCTTTTTCTACCAAGTAACCAAAATGCAGCAAATGCACACTAAGATTTATTTCTTGTTTTTTTTGTATGTTTGGATGCCTCTCTTATGCGCATGCAATTACTACACCCATCTAGACGTCACCACTCGGTGACTGCGTCAACAGGACAAGCCAAGGAAACTTCCTGTTCTCACTTCAAATAGCCTCAAACATATACCAGGAGTAAAACTTCCCATCCAGAGGTCATAATGACGGCTTACGGTTAATTCCCCGGACAGTCGCATGTTGACGACAACATAATGCTTCATAGGGAAGACGGCAATTTAACAAGAAACATCGTGGAGTTTTAATATTGCGGGATCTTGCAGCATCAGACTAATGTGGAAGATTTTGTGTCGTTTTTGGGTAAAAGAAATAAAAACGTACAAAAACAGGTTTTTAATCAGAATAGCCTATCCTTTGAGCATGCACAGACTGAAATGACATCACTTCTCTCTTACCTGAAATAGTTCACTAAACCTAACGGTGAGCGTCTCTGTTGAGAGTTCAAATCTGATCAAATGTTACAGGAAACAGTTTCTAAAAGTTGTACAATCTTTTTAGTTTGATAAAATAGGGGGGAGTTTTCTCTGCATATATGGAGCATAGAGTACCACAGCACCCCCTCCCCCACCTGTTGCTCCACACTCTCAGTTCCCTGAGACAACTGGACTTTCGCTCAGCTCTTTCTGAAAACATTTCAACACTTATCCAGGAGTCTAGACTGAGCAAACGTCCGGTTGTCTCCGACTTAAGCCTGTTCGCTGTTGCGATGACCCGGAAAACTGGGAACTTGCACAGGCATGCCTGAGAGAAGGCTACTACACAACATAGAAAGTTATTTTGTAGAAATTAAAAGGAGCACCACCCATCCCTTTCATTAAGCTATTGGGTTTTTTCCATTACATGTGGCAAAATCTCTGTTAAGCAGCAGACTGCAGGCTAAAAACCCAAGCAGACAGTCTGACTAATAAACCAGCCAATATCCAATTGTTGGACTAGTGGTACCCTCTAACGTGCAGAACTGCTAAGAGGCACAACACTTCTCTCAATAAACGCCTTTACTGGAAAACTACTTCTAAATGTTGCTGGTCTTTATTTCAAATTTTGTTAGTTGTTGTGACGATTAAATACCATTGAAGGTCAAGGGTTTTGCCTCAAGAGACAATGGCGCCACCAGGGGATGGTCATGCCCCCCCCCCCCCCCTCACTGGCCAGTGTAAATTGTAGCACCAGTTTAGCATTTCATCCTATTATGCACAGCCAGCAAGGCAGCCGCTCTTCTTGACCTTCTATCACGCTTTTATATGTATCTGCCAGTCTCTACTGTCCCCTAGTAATTGTTTTGTTTTTTCAATAAATTAATAAATGTACGCCTTATTCCTGATATAATTACACAATAAAAAGGAATTGTTTTTCAACTCAAAATGCTAACTGTACTGTTATTGGTCTATGCACGTAAGATCATTAGTAACATTAAAAATCAAACAATAAACCAAAAGATATTAGGCGTTTACTTAAGTCTTTATGATAGTTTACTACAACAGTAAAATAAAATCCTGAAATTACGGCTTTTAGTTTCAGTGTCACCCCTATGAAACATTTCTGGAGGCGCCACTGCCAAGAGATGCAAACGATCAGGCTTCTCCAGGCACATGCTGATTTTTCCTTGAGGTCTTGCTGATTATGATCTTTTAGTAGTTGCCCCCCCAAGGACTATACAACATTTGAAATAGGAAAAAAAATCAGTTTAAATATAATTTTCAGTATTTTGCCTGCTTGTTGTAGGACAATTGAACACTTTTTTAATCTCTGGTCAGTTTATTGGTGCATCTTCGACAATCTCATAGCTCATGACTGATTTTTTAATTGCTGTAATAAAACAAAAATCTGGTCACCACACATCAGCTCAGGAGATAATATCGCTGAAGGACTGTGATAAAAGACACAGTTTACAATGTTTTGCTGAGATAGATAGATAGATAGATAGATAGATAGATAGATAGATAGATAGATAGATAGATAGATAGATAATCATATACATGCCCATTAATTTACTTAGTCTGCCGCTTTTATGATTTAGATCAGATGGGTCAGCACATTTAAAGAGTTGACGTAGCCTGATAACTCACGTGGGTGCGCATCAGTCTCGATTCTTCACGGATTCTGGGCACGGGAGGCCCACCTGGCAGGTAAGGGGAAAGAAAATGATGACGTCAGAGTTCACGGCAGGGCAAGCTCTAATCCACCTGACCGAACACACACGTTTGCATCTGTAACAAGCTTCGCCCTGTGTCAAGGCTGGCAGCGACAGAACCGCTGGGCAAAGCTAACAAGCTAACAAGGCTGTCTCTGTTGCGATTCCTGGTAAAAGAAACTCAAGAGATGAGGAGGGGAGCCGCTCCGTTCTCACCTCGAACAATTTGTTTCTTTCTTGGCATGGCTTCTGTTTGCTTTCTGTTCTCAGGTCCGGTATTTGTCTTCGTGAAGCTAGTTGTCGGCGGCTGCTGCGCTGCTGAGTTACAATTTCTTTACTTTAAGTTTTTTAGGCTCCTTGTGTGTACACAAGTGGTGGAAGCCTCCAGCATTGTCTGTCTATTGCTTCTTTCTTCTTCTTCTCGTTCAAACAGGGTTGTAGCTGAACGACACTGCCACCCACTGGAGAGAGTTGACCACCACAGAACACATTCCTCCGTTAAAACTACTAAAGATCTGACGAGCTCTCATAAATGGGAGGTTTAAATCTACGATGGTGATATAGGTCTAGTACAAGACATCTCTAGAGCAGTAAAAAAGAAGAAAAAAAATACCACTAAACGAAAGACTTATTATTCTGTTTAATTTCTGGGTTATGACTGAAAACACTTTAAATATTGAAAGATTTTATGCATGAATTGTCACTTTACTCAGTGTTTCCGTGTGTGTTTTTAATCATCTTTGGGGAATAGAAAAATACAAACTTTTTAAAAGCTTTCATCTTAGGTGGACAACATGTTTGGACATATGAACAGCTGAAACTAGAAATAAACATACATGCCCTTATGCATCTCAGTCCAGGTAGAAAACCAAAAGTGGCTCCTATACTTCTGCATAGCCATAATACTTCAACGTCCCTCCGTTTCTTCATTTCTGGAGGCCTCCGGGTCCAATTGTCCCTCTACAATGCTGTTGTTGCGAGCATGACTCAGCCTCCTGGGAACAAGTGATCATCAGAGAACTGATGGTCCCCCTTCGCATGCGTGTGAGCAACCAGTTTTGACGGTCACCGTTAGACTTTGTGATCCACGACTATGCAAAGATCCTGCTTATAAGGCAAACTTTACCTGAAACTCCTCCGACTGAAGAAGTCTCTTGGAGCAGAGACAAAATGTTTTAACAAAGAAGTACCCATTCAGAAGACCTACTCGGGTTTTTTTCTGTATCACATACAATTTATAAAAATACATCCTTTTTTATCACTGATTACATTCAACAAAACCTTTCCTGCTCAGCTTTGATCTCTACTCTAAAACATTGAGTTTGCTGTCTTTCACCCATATTGTAAATGATTTGGTGTTATGTTTTGGGTCATTGTCTATATAGAAGACCATTTTGTGCCCAAGTGTTATTCTCCTGCCTCTTGTATGTATTGAAATGTGGCTTCTGTATTTCCCCCTAATCGTGTGTCCTTATGATGCCATCTATTTTGTGAAGTGCTTCAGGTGCTTCTGAAGCAAATCACCCACACCACATGATTCTGCCACCTATGTACTTCACAGCTGGGATGGCGTTCTCTGGTTTGCAAGCTTCCCCTTTTCCCCTCCAAATGTAAGTATGAACATTGGGGTCAAACGCTACACATTTTCAAATAATGTATGCGTATCTGATTGCATTTGCACACTGTAATTTGGCTTTTATTTATTTTTTGTTGCTTCTTTCTCACCAAGTGGCCTTCAGCCCATGACTGTCCTCACTGCAAAAACAGATCTAAAAATAAGTAAAATGTTCTTAAAATTAATGTATTTATCCTTGATTTGAGCAAGTAAATAAGATTATCTGCCAACGGAATGAGTATTTTGACCTCTAAAATAAGATAATTAGACATCCTACACTTAAAATAAGATGATGGAGATGAATTGTTCCTATTTTAAGTGCAAAAATCTTATTCCATTGGCAAAGCATCTTATTTACCTGCTCAAATCAAGGACAAATATATTAATTTTAAGGAATATTTTACTTATTTCTAGTTCCGTTTTTGCAGTGCTGTGGATGCTGAAACTCCTTCAGCTAGAACCAGCATCTTCAAAAAGTCTTTTGCTTTTGTTCTGAACTTGATAAACACATTTTGTACCCAAACATGTTCACCTCTGGGACACCGAACTTGTCTTCTTCCTGAATGGTAAAGCATGGCCGGATATTCCCACAGTGTTTCTATTTGCATATCATGTTTTAAATGGATGAACATGGCACCTTTGGTCCTATGTAAATTTTACCCAAGGATGGACCAGACTTGTGGAGGGCCATAGTTCTCTGTCTGATATCTTTCCAGATGTCTTTAATCTTTTTATAATGTCACACAAGGAGTCGGTGTGTTCGATGTGTTGCCTCAAAACACATTCACAGGTGAGCCTGTGAATAACATAATAGAAACTCCTGACATATGAGCTGGACTTTCCCCCAAACTGTTTAAAAGGATAGCAACCATAGCATACTTGAACATCTGGATTGGAACAATCCGAGAAAGAGAAATCTTAAAAAAAGAGAGAAAGTTGTCATGATTCTGACAAATTTGACTAGAGTAAAAAAAGGCAGTTGTACATGAACTAAAACAGCAAAAGTTTAGTGTAATTCACTGTCTGACAGCGAGAAAGATTTCATGTTTTTATACAGCATATGTATACACAGTACACATCTGATTTCAACACTGAGTACATGAAATAGGTGACAAGAATAGAAGGAAGAGGTTACTTGGGGTGCAAATTTCTGATGACATCATACAGAAGTGTAACAAGAGCTGGAGAAGCTGCACTTGACAATTTTTTTAAAGTTCATTCTTTTGTTCAGAAATTAAGTAAAAAGAAAACTAATAATTAAAGCTATATTTAGATTTTTTTTATGTCATTACTTTATTTCCCAGGCAACCAACTTTCACTGTTATATGTTAAGGACATAGTAGTTTCCTTTTCCAGCAGTGCAAACTTGCCCAATTGATGCTTACTGGAGGACAGAAGAAAATTATTTGATTTTACACAAGCAGACTCCAAAAATTTACAAATGTTGCAGTCAATGTTCAATCTTTCAAGTAAGAAAATTATTACAATTAATTAATTTAAAAAAAGTAAAATTGATTAATAGAATTTAGATTTGCTAGGCTATATACATACACACACCTAAGATAAACCATGTGACAAGAGTGTCATTGTTTAAAAGTGTGTCTCTGATTGTGTCTTATTTTTGTTAACTTGTTAATAAACTGCAAATTGCATACACATATCTCCTCTCCTTTGTGCCTTGTATGTTCTTAAACATATTTAATGTTTAGAAACTCCAGTTGCAAGTGATTGTTTGAGAAATGAATTCATCCTCATAGTCTACTGACCCCCTGGAGATACCCCCCCCCAAAAAAAAAAAAACAACAACAGTAAAATAAAAGAAGTAAATTAAAATAAAAGTCTAGCTCTGTCCCTGCGAGCAAGCTGTTCGTCATTATCAAAGCAGGGAGATGCTGTCCTATTTGTTCTATAAGTTTTGTTTCTAGCAAAACGAAACTGACAACATGCAGCAGGTCATAGAGGCAAAAGGACCTAGATACAGCTCTTGTTACAGCATGTTGCAGTAAAATATTTATCAGTTCTTAACTTTATCAGAAAATTGTTGTTATAATGCTTAGCAATTTCCCTTTTGTAGGAAATCGATGGTCATTGTAAACTAAAGAAGGCTCTTTTTGGAACAATTCTTGACTAGATTAACAGGACCTCTGCCACAGGAATTGCCCTAATTTCTGTATTTAATACATGTTGCCAACTTTCACTGTTGTGGGCCAAGGTTTTCCTCTACTTTCTAATATAACCCAGAAAAAAAATCTTATTCCAAATACCCCATGTGTGCACTAAAAGGAAAAACAATCTAAACCATATAGGTTTAACTTATACATTGAATTGACAAAACAAAAATATATATATTTTTTAGCTCATTCTAAATAACTGAGATTGTTGGCAGTGGAGTCTAATTCTGCCACGGCTACAAGGCAGCTTTTACCTTCAGGATTTTATTTTATCATTAATATTGTGTATAAAAGATACAAAATAATATGGTTTAATAAATTAGGTAACCAATGTGCATCATTTATCATATAGAAAGAAAATTGGGCAGTAGAAATTCTCTTTGAGGACCAGGATGGAATTTAAGTTCGTTTTTAAATGAAGTTTTGGATAATTAATGTATGAAGGGTTTTTGTCACGATAACAAGATTATTATTAAATAACATAATGATGTGTATTTGTCCTTCATATGTGTTATGGGTGTTACCAGTGACAAACCACAAATCTACCTGCTCTTTTTATTTTTTCAGGGAAATGTTTTTCTTCCTGCCTCTCTTCCATTCAAATATTCTATTTCCGGGGCGTTTTGACGTCGCTTCCTAGCAACGCTCCTAGGTAACGACGTAGAGGAAGCGCGCTCAGCATGGCGGACTGTCATCGTCAGCAGCAGCAGCAGCAATAACAAAAACAACAACATGGAGCCGCAAGAGGTAATTTATGCAACTTCTGCTTGAATTGTATGACACAGAATAAATACTGAGCGTTTCCTCGTGACGTCTTCTTTTTTTACCCGCAACCCGGAAGACACAGTTAACGGTTACGTAGCTAACTGCTAGCTAAGAGGGAATGCTAACATGCCCGACATGTCTTTCTCAGCTCACCCTGTTTTATTATAGGGGCACTCGGACAAGTTATTACGTGTTAATTCGTATTGGCAAAAAAAGTCCAACATAACTAGCAATATCAGATTATAGCGTTTACGGTACATTGTCCTCAGAATGAGCTTTTCACTTTGTTTTAACACTAGAAACACTGGCTGCAGTGCAACACATCCATTCAGTTGTAATCAATGCTGCTAATGTGACATCAGGTGGGCTCGCGTTAAATAAGCAATCCAGTGGTGAATTTTATTGCTTATTTCTTCTAAACAAGTGCACACCAACTGTAAAACACAGGTTGGTCACGACATATGGAGTCCCACTGCAAGATCGCCTCACAGTTCTTTAGGTCGACTGAAATAAAACAGCAGCATCTCACGACAGCCTGTCCTGTGCTAGAATAAGATCCCAGGTTTAATTCCCCACATGTTGTGTTTCTCCAAAGAGTTTTTGGTGTAGTCCTTGTGCATGCGTGGGCTCTCTCAGAGTACTCCCGCATACTTCCACATTCTAAAAATGCAACATTTAGGTATGTGGTTACTCTAAATAGGCCTTAGGCGTGAGTGTTCCTGTATGGTTTGTCCTGTGTGTCTCTGGTACCTTACGAGGGACTGATTAGCTTCCAGGGTGGACCCGACAACTGGCAAAATAAGCCAATGCCGTTTTCTGCTTGTATCACCTTGTGTTGAGTCTGAATGAGCAACGTTTCTCTTTTTGATTTTTTTTTTTTTTTTATTATTCTTTTTGTCTTACTTCTTGCCTCTGATGCTCATGGGTATAATGGCACATGTAGTCTTTACCAACGGTTCCTGCATGGTGGGGCTAATCGGCAGGTCTGGGGACATTAAAAGCCTGTTTACCTGACTATCGGTGTTGGAAGACGTAGTGGGGGAAGCAGGATTTTTGCAAAAAATGTTGGAACTTGAAAATCATCCTAATACCATGCATCAACCAACACCAGATGACTGTTTTCTTATAAGATGGCACGAAAAGATCACTAAAGCTCTTTGACGATCAAAGTGGGCCGCCCAGGTCTATTCTTATTCTCTTCTCAAACAGCATAAAGGAGGAATTTGATGATCAAAAAAACTGGGGGAAAAAACAGAGATACAAATGGAAAAACTCTAATAAAAATGTATTTCCATGGGGCTTATGTGATGAGGCAAGTGCTTAAGAAGTTGTTTTTTTTTAACAGGGTGTATTTGTCAAACAATTATTCACAGCAAAATAGAAAAATTGCCAATGACATGTCTGAGAGAATCTCAATGAAAACCTAAAGTGGGATCGACTGATTTTTCCAGAAAAGTGTTGCCAGAAGCTACTTTGTTTTTCAAATCAAGCATTTTCAATCCCAGGGGGTAAAGACCTGATTACAGAGCAGCCCTGTGTGTTATTAGGGGAGGCTCCTTATCAGGGCTGGATGATATGGGGGGAAAAAACATGTCAATAAAATAGAAATCAGATTGGTCAATATTGATAATTCCATTCCATCCATCCATCCATTTTCCGAACCGCTTTATCCCTCATGGGGTCGCGGGGGTTGCTGGTGCCTATCTCCAGCGTTCACTGGGCGAGAGGTGGGGTACACCCTGGACAGGTCGCCAGTCTGTCGCAGGGCAACACAGAGACAAACAGGACAAACAACCATTCACACCTAAGGACAATTTGGAGAAGCCAATTAACCTAACAGTCATGTTTTTGGTCTGTGGGAGGAAGCCGGAGTACCCGGAGAGAACCCACGCATGCACAGGGAGAACATGCAAACTCCATGCAGAAAGACCCAGGGGTGTACTCGAACCCAGGACCTTCTTGCTGCAAGGCAACAGCGCTAACCACTGCGCCACTGTGCAGCCCCACAATATTGATAATTATCAAAGAAATTCAAAACATATTTTAAGTGTAGCCCTGGCCATTTATTTAATGACCTATTTTTAAATAAAGAGCACTGACTTCAAACTCAACTCTTTATTCAACCAACTTTTTTACCAAAACTGTAAGAGTTGGAAAAAAAGAACATGTGCTCTTTGAACTCTTTGAAGGGGGCGGGGCTTGTTGACAGAGCATTCCCGGGTTTGTGTTTGTGATTGGCTGTGAGGATGTAATGAAGGAAATCTGTTGAAGTTTTTATTGACTTTTTTTTTATTTATTGAACCACACGTCTGTCGATCTACAGAGGGCGGCGGCACCTTCTCGTTGGCAAGGAGAGGACGAGATGAACGGTCCTGATGGACAAACAGGCCCATCAGAAGCCCGAGGTCAAAGTAATGCTATGTCACCGCTGGAAGCTTTACAGCTAGGTATGTTTCTTAGGTATAATGGAAAAACCCAAAAAATGAACTAAAGATATGAATAAATTAAAGTAACTGATTGGAGAGAAAAATATTCCGTATGGCTGAAAAAGGACCTTGTTATGAGAGTGCTGAGTGGCATAATTGTTTAGTTAGCTGGATTCCTGCCTCTGGTTCAAATGACTAACGTTCAGAAACGGATTCTTCAACAGACTTCCAGGACAGTCATCTGTCTCCTGCGCTGCCACTGCTGCCGCTGACCTCAGGACTGGAGCACAGCGTCACCGGATGCTCTTTTTTTCAGCAAGGCGATCCAGAATTTGCTCCCTTAAGGTAAGAAACATGGAGTGAACCGTAACTGTTGCTCTGCTGTATGTCACTGGAAACCTTGAAAAAGTATCCATACACTTTCATACATTTTCTCACAGTAAAACCTATAAATCTCAACGTAATTTTATGGTTTTTTTTACATAGAAAGACCAACACAGGCCGTCTCCTAATTAGTAAACAACATTGAACATTGAATAACATCAGGCAGCGGGAATGCTTTTCTTCAGCGGGATAAGGAGGGAGGATGGTGAGAGGTAATGAGTAATGGAGCTAAATGAGTAGTCCTGGAATAAAACCCTTCAAAGGCTGCAGAAGACGTTGGGACTAGGGCTGGACGATAATTCAATAATATATGTCGATAGACGTATATTGATGATAGAAAAAAAGGGTCAATAAAAAGTTCAACAGAAGAACAGTTTTCCTTTCTTTTGCATTCTAGCCCATCATGTAGGTTAATATTACATTCTCCCAACCAATCACAAACGCAGACCCAGAAATGCTCCGCCCCCTTCAAAGAGTTCAGAGAGCACGCGTTCTTTTTAATTTTTTAAAAACTTGTAGTTTTGGTAAAAAGTTGGTTGAATAAAGGGTTGAGTTTGAATTCAGTGTTTGTGGGTTCTGTATCTAAAAATAGGTCGCTAAGCAACCGCATAAAATGACCAGGGCTGCACTTAAACAAATGTTTTGAATTTGTTGATAATTATCGACATCCATCAGTGTGATTTATATTTTATCGATATGCTTTTTTTCCTATATCGTCCAGCCCTTGTTGGGACGGTGCAGAGGTTCACCTTCCAGCAGGACAACAACCCTAAACATAGAGCCAGAGCTCTTAGATCAACTCACACTCATGCAGTGGAACGACCCAGTCTAAGTCCACGCCTAAATCCAATGGAGAATCAGTGGCGAGGCATGAAAATTGTTATTCAAAAAAGGCTGAAAACGTACAGTTTATAGAAAATAATAAAATATAGTGTTGGTCCGTCACTTAAAATCCCACTAAAAAAATGTCAAACAACTAAAAGTTGTGGTTGCAACATGACAACACTGATCAAACGATTTAAGGAGTATAAATACTTTAATAAGGCTGGGTAGGTGCTACTTGTACAGTTAGGAGGAGGATAATCGCTTCCATTCTTCTCCCCAGGGCTTTTCCTGATGTTTCTGTGGCATCAGAGAGGTTCCACCCTCCTCTCCGGGACAGCACCGCCCATTCCTCTGAGCAGAGTTCACTGTCCCAGCACCCTTTGGCCCAGACAACCCTCCTCTCTGACGAAGGAGCAGACGACAGTTTGTCGGCAGGAAGCAAAGTCAAACAGGAGGAGATGGCTCCTCTTCTTTCGAGTGACGCTACGGCCAATACACCACAAGCTCTACCGGGAGAAGGTGGCAAAGAGCTGGAGTCGCAGGCGCTGCCCGACCCGACAGACGGGAATGCAGGTGGAATTCACGGAGATGAAACGTTCTTTCTGAGGGAAGACGTTCCCGCACGGCAGCTTCTGGATCTGCTGCAGAAAGAAGTGGGCATGCAAAGCAGCAGCAGCAGCAGCGCCGTGTCCTCCGAGTCCCAGACCTCTACGAAAAGCAAGCCAAGGCCCACAGAAGCTTACAAAGGCGTGATGTTTGAAAGACAAGGTCCGCCGGGGGAAGCAAGTCCTTCCCAGCAGCAGGAAAAGCACCAAGAAATGGGTAACATTACCAGCGGCTCCCGCAGGACCCAACCCGACGACAGCAGTGAAGAGCTGCACAGACAGCTGCTCTACGAAGTACGGAGACTCAGCAGCCGGGAGGCAACCGAGGAGCCGAAAGGTCCGACGCCGGCTCCTCGCTCCGTCACGCCGTCTGTCAAAGAATCCCGGGGCAAGTGGAGCGAGACGCCGTTTCCGGCGGGTTCTGAGTGGGTCCACAGAGAACGACACCTGTGGTCCTCAAAGAAGCAGACGGGGAGCGACGACTCCTACCTTGGTTTCCTTCCACAGTCTCAATCCACGCCAGCCGTCTTCCTCGCGCCATTCAGATTCAAGGGCGAGGCTAAACCCGGGCGACGTTTCGCCGTGGGGTCTAATGACGACGTCTTGTACCGATCCGGCGCGGGCACGGCGTCAGCTGGCGGCCGTCTCCCAGACTCGGCCAATCAGAGAGCAGAAGATGCTCTGCAGGCCTCTGACAAAGTCCATTCCCTCCCAAGTTTCAACTATCTGCAGAAAGTGGATGCCTGGAGGACCAAAGCGAGCTCAGAGAGGACGCCGCCGTTAGAGAGCCCAGCCCTGCACAGACTTTCTGGAGTTTCTCCTGAGAGGAAAGGGGATGAGGCAGGATCCGACGCCCCGAATCAGGGCCTTACCCAGCAGGCTTTACGCCAGCCTTCCACCAGCCACGATGCTCCACAGATCCCCTCCTCTGCTCCCTCTGGAGGTCCTTCTCCAGGGAGAGGGGAGGCTGTGGGCGGAGCTCCCAGTGACTTGGAGAATAAGGGACCCGCCGCGCCGCCTTCCGCCTCTCCCCTCGGCAGGTCACAGTCCCTGTCGTCCCTCAGCACAGTCGTCATGTCAGCTGACAAGCGCCAGCAGACCAACGTTGTTCCAGGAACCAAGACGTCTCAGAGTCAGACGGACGCTCCTGCTCCCCCCGGTGCCGCCATTCAACCCTCGGCCCTCGACAGCCTCGGCCACTTCAGCGACGTCTCTGCCGACCGAGAACCTTCCAGCTCCCTGGATAGTTACGCAGAAGTTAAAGTAGGCCCTTCTGTCGGAACGTCTTCTGTGGTCAGCCTGGAGCTTGATAATTATGCCCCCTATTGGACTTTTAAACGTCCAACAGCATCGCCGGCGCCGCCGCCGGGGCCCAAAGAGCTCAACATCGACGAGCGAATCCCGGTAATCAGAAAAGCTGCAATTTTGTTGGTTTGTTCAAAGTCAAAACACATCCCAGTGTTGTTGTTTTTTAGATAACAGATGATCCAGTTTAATATGTGAACCTGATTGTCTGACATGGTGCGTCTCACTTTTCATTGTTTCCGGCAGCTATATCTTCAGAACCTGGGTATCGACCAGACTCCGTCCAAAATCCTGACTCCGTTTGCACCCAGAGGGCCCATTAGAGAGCCTGAGTTCTCTCCCACGGATCTCTGCACCATTAAAGGGTCTTCTGGAAGCCCTTCGAAGAGCACCCAGCCCTCTGAGGGTAGCTGCATTTAAACTGGCCTTCCCTGTATGGCAACTGAGTGTGAATACCTGTCAGCACATTGAATGTTTTAGCAGCTACGACCGACAGCGGTGAAGTCGGCACTAATATCATGGTCCACGTGTTAAATTTAAGACTTAGTTGAAATTTCAGAGTCCTGTTTTTAGTTGCGTGGGTATGAAGGATTGTCCACCCACTAACCAGGATGGTTAGACATGGTGGATGTGTAGACGTGCAAATCTGTCTTCAGGGTTCCTGTGTGGAAAACGATGGAATTAAATGTCTGGGGAAAAAATTAGGGCTGAACAATTAATCGCATTTTCAATATAATCGCGATTTAAAAAAACGCAATTTCCAAATCGCAGAGGTCTGCAATTTTTGGCTATGTAACAATTAGTGAATTAGACACGTCCATTAGGTGTTAGTAATATGTTTAAAGTGGGTTTGCCTCCACATGGAAGGGAAGACAGCAGCAGTGAGATAATGTAATTGTATTACTTGTTTTAGAGTTTGTATAGTCATACAAAACATTAAGTACAGGTCAATCAGTTTAATACATGGACTTGCTTGTTGGTTGCACTTTATGTTCAACAAGGATTGACGTCCAAATCAATTAAAAGCTGTTCTCTTGAATAATATTCTGATTAATAGAAACATTAAAAGTTCTTGTTTTAAATAGTCCTTGTTTACAAACATCTTTATTTAGAAGCCATTTTTGTTGCTTGTGGTTAATGCAGAGAAAAGTCAAAATTGCAATTTTGGTTGAAATATATCGTAGGCAGAACGCAATCATTTCTGCACCGAGTTTAAATGCTGTGGGTCTTTTAGCAACTAATACGCACGGTGAGGAAACAAGTTGATTTATTGTTTGTATATGTTTAAAAAGACATGATAAATTAAACTGGGAAAAAAATCGCAATTAGATTATTTTCCAAAATCGTTCAGCCCTAGAAAAAAATCTGAAAAAAAGGAATTCAATGTAGAAAACTGAATTCCATGTCCCGTTGTCTAAACAAATCATCCACCCACCCAAATTTATCTTTGCATCATCTATTTATGCATTTCTCACTCCACCCATCTGTCCGTTATTTCCACTTCCTCCTTGGAGTTTAATTGTCATTTTTACAGCTGGCCATAAAGTCATAAAGAAACTTTGCATTTCTAGAATAGATTAAAAATAGCCTTTGTTGTCATTGTACAGGATACAATGACATTTCAATGCTACTCCCTTTGGTGCAAATTACAACGACCATAAAAAGCAATACTAGCATAAAATAAAAGACTAAAAACAAACATGCAGTAGAAGCGTGAGTCATGATGCACATGATCAATATGATCAGTACATGCATGATTCAGGGGGAGGGGTTCATTTTGTTTAGTGATTATTGGCTACAGCGATAGCTCTCGGAAAGAAGCTATCCCTGAGTCCATGTGTCCGGGTTGTGTGTGTGTGGTTGCTGGGGTGGGAGGGAGGAGCCCTCGATGATATTTCCAGCTCTGCTGAGGTAGCGAGAGTTGCCAATGTCCTCCAGGCTGGGCTGAGGGCAGCCAGTGACCCTCTGGGCTGCGTTGATGACCGTCTGCAGCACTCTCCTGTCTGGTAACACGCTGCGACGCTGTATGGTGGCTCTGTAGAAGGTCACCGGGAGCATCTCCTCCTGGTTGCTCCTCCTGAGCACTCTCAGGAAGTGGAGACGCTGCTGAGCCTCCCTCACCACCGCCGTGGTATTTGCAGTCCAGGAGAGGTCCTCAGATACCTGCCGGCCCAGGAAATCTCAGGGAGTGGACCCTTTCCACACGGCTAGAGTAGGGCCGGGTCCGTTCTGTCCTTCCTGTCCAGAATGAGTTCCTTTGTTTTTGTGGCGTTCGGTCGAAGGTTGTTAGCTGAACGCCGCGTCAGTCTGTTGACCTCATCTCTGTGGTGTCAGCCGCAAACTTTATGATGGTGTTTGAGAGATGGGTCAGAGAGCAGTCGGGTGTGTAGAGCGGGAACAGGAGGGGACTCAGAACACAGCCTTGTGGTGTGCCTGTACTGAGTGCCATGGTGGAGGACAGGTGGGGTCCGACTCTGACACACTGTGGGTGATTAGTCAGGAAGTCTTTGATCCAGAGGCAGAAGGGGGTGGAGAGACCTAGGTGAGACAGTTTCTGGACCCGCATCTCTAGTATGATGTGATTAAATGCTGAGATCAAGTACAGGAAGAGCATTCTCACGTACGTAGCTCCCCTGGTGATCTTAGAACCATGGAAGTATAAAACTTTCACACAAGAACTGTGTTGGATCTGTCGTTTTTTTATTACTGCTAAACTTTGGAAACCTCGGAGTATATTAACCAACAATTACTGCACTCCAAACAGCCCCTTGGGATATGAATATTGCAATGAGGATGTATTTGCAATATATTGTGCAGCCCCTAAATAGAACTTGATTTTTTGTTTTTTATGCTCAGGTAGCAGTCCCCATAAAGGCGAGTTCTCCAGGTCCAGCATCCTGTCGGCAGACTCCAGCATTTCCATCCCGTACAGCCTGGACAGTCTCGGCCCAGCCGCCTACATGTCGGAGCAGTTCAGAGCGAGGACGTCTGTTACATCCGATCCAGAAGGTGCTCAGAGGGAAAGCAGACCGCTATCCTGCTCCCAGCCCGATGAACCCTCCCATTCCTCCATGCTGCACCCTTTACAGCAGCAGCAGCAGGATTCCAACCAAATAGACCACAGGTCTGAGTCTACCTCTGTCGCTGTTGGTACAGAGGGAAACTTGGCTCTGCAGAACGGAGGTAGTACGGATCAGGACGCAGAAAATTCCTTCGTTAGCGCAAGGGCATTGTCAGATATTCGTAAACTGCTCTCTCAAGCAGAGAACATGATATCTACAGGGTCCTCCACAGCCTCGTCGGGACCTAACGCACCCCATCTCTTCTCTGGTAAAGACACTTTCCGGCCACCAGAGACCAAAGCCAGCAGGCTCCTAAGCTCCTCCTTCTCCTCCTCCAGCTCCACAGGCGGAGACCTCAAATCTCATTCCTCTCTGCCGTGGGCCAGGTCCTCTTCAGACTCCATGCTGACATCAGAGAAATCAAAGCAAAGCTCCTCCGCCCGAGAGAGTTTGACCTCGTCTTGGCCGCCCGGCAATCCGTCCAACCAAGCCATCAGTGTGGGACCCCAAGGTGGGGCTGCCAGCAACGGTGCAGGGACGTCTGTTATGTCCAAGTCAGCCCGGAGGACAGAGCCTGAGGGATGTAGCGCGGCGCCTCCAGACAAAACCCCGACGCTGCCGGTGGCGCCAGCGGCGGCAGGCACACAGCAGCTTAGCTCGGCTTCTGCAGACGGGGCAGGGGTACCAGAAGAAGAAGAAGAACAGGCTACACCCGGTGATCCTGGTGCAGAGAGTCGCTCTTCCTCTCCTGTTCTCGGGGACGCCGATCAGGGCGGGATGAGCGACGGCAGCAGCGAGAGCTCCCTGGCCGTCAGAGTGGCCAAGTTACTGCAGAATGAATCTCCCGCCACCATGGCATCGAGCACGCCCAGCGTCACCGACCAGGAAGAGGGCAAAGCCAGAGGTGAGAGCTTCACGTCCGGTCCTCTTTTTATCCTTAAATCCATGTTTTATTTGAAAAAGTTCCCCTGTGAAGCTGCTGAGATCGTTGCAATTGTGGAGATATTTGCGTCTGGTTAAGCGTTTGGTCACCGAACCCTAGCGATGTACCGAGACGTCGACTGTTGAGAGAGAGTTCACAGCTTTTCAGCCGGGCCCACGGCTGACTGGTCAGAAACTCACAAATCTGAAATTTGCTTTGACTGCAAGACTTTAAGATGTGGATACTGAGTTAAGAAGAGTCACACATTAACTATCTTCAGTATTCTTAAGGTCTTAATGAAGTCGTATGAAGCTGTTCAACAAGAAAACTCCACTTGCCACGATATATAGCGATATGTCTGCGGTACAAGACACATAGAGAGAGCGAGACTTTCAGTGGATAACAGGAAGGTGGATCAGCACACAGCCAAGTTGCTATGTGTTCATTTCAGTTTTAAATGCAGTTCTCATATCATCTTATGAATAATAGTTCCCTTTTGACCAGAAAGCTGGAGTTTGGAAAGCGTCTACAAAGTTCTGATTGGTACATGTCTAACCACATAACAGAATACAGCTGCTGTGTCAGCTTTCTTAACTCCTTTACGCTCAGTCTTTGGTTGGAACTCATTGACTAGCTCACGCTAATCTCAGATGGAAATATCCTCCAATATTTCAGAGTGGATCCAGTCCAAGGTTTCGGGACGGCAGTGTGAGCCGCTGAGGTTGGACGCGGAAGACAGACGACGTATTGAAGAAATCAAGAGCGAGCTCCTCTTAAGAAATCCAATGAAGGTAATCCTCTCCGTTTCACTTTAAGAGAAGAGAACCGTAACTTTGTTCTCCTGTTACAAGGTGAAGTAAACGGCTGTTTTTATATTTGTCATTTTTTAAGTCAGCCTGCCATCTCTGGACAGTGTAGGTCTCACGCTCAAGGTAACACGTGCGATGTGTGCCAGCCCTGTGAAAATAAGCAGTTTCCCTGTTTTCGGTTTGCTGTGTGAAACCTTTGTCTGGGGATCTTTGGGTTTGATTGACCAATTTGCGGGACACAAGTTGTTGCAAAGCGCAATTTTATGTACAGCTGTACACCGTTGATTGTTTTATTCAGACAGTGTCACAGATCAAAGCAGTCAGGCGTAATCGTGACGTAGAAGAAGAAAGATGCGTACAAAACATGCAAGAAAACACTGGAAGATCCACCTTCCAGCAGGGCGGCCACCCTGTTGGAAGGTCTTAACTATTTTAAGACGGTGTCATTCTAAATGTGACAACAGCACCCCCTGCTGTTTGATCTGTACCTGCAGTCAGCAGTGGGATGAATACTTTTAAAGGAGCAATGAGTATGAAATTTACTGCAAAATTGAGCAAAATTAATCTCACTCCTCGCTCCCCATTACTTCCTGGTTCCTGAGCCAATCATTTCACAGTTCCCGGTGTTCCCAAAACAGAGCACAGCACTGTTTTATCTTGGCAAAAGAGCAGCAGCCTGCTAACATGGAAGATGTAAGAGAAGTGGACCAGAAATAGAGCAGAATACATCGTCAATCTATCCTGTGGAAGTAAAAATTCAGTGGGGGGTTCACACTGTAGACAAATGTCTGTCCTCCTTGAAGGCGTTGTTCCTATCTACAACACCAGGTGTCAGTATTACTTATTGCTCCTTTAATAAACTCCTAAAAAGTACAATGTTTCCTTCTTCTCAGGGGGTGGTTCTGCCCAACAGAAAATATTTGAGACCCACTGGCCTAATCAAAGCCCAGATCTAAATCCAAAGGAGAATCTGAGGCAAAGCTTGAATATTGATGGTCACACATGCTCACTGTTCAGGATGAGCAATATCGCAATGAAGAACAGTCTAAAGTGTTAGACATTATGTCATAAGACCTGCAGCTGAAACTGCAGTGAAAGGTGGTTCTGTAAGAAGTGACGTGGGGGGGTGTACAAATTCATGCCACACTCACAGATAAATCATGCCTCCTTTCCTTTCTGCTTCACAATTCTGCAGTACTTTGTGGTTATGAAGGCTTTTACAAGCAGCTGTGGGTCCGTGTTTGCTGTGTAAAAAAAATAAAAAATCATGTGTTGGGATCATCTTGTCGTATTGTGCAGGTCGAGAACAAACCCTCTTTGTTTTTGATTATTTTTTTTCCTTCTTCCAGAGCCAAGGGAGCACAGATACAGAGAGCAGTGCAGCATCCAGTGTCAGCATCAATAAAAACAAGAACCCTGAGGAGGCTGAAGCGTTTCCTACCCTCGCTGATGCTAACAAGCAGCTTGGCCCCGGTGTGGCCCACCCAGACCCCCCCACACATGTCCAGAGCATCCTTCACCTCGACCTAGAGGCCCGAGTCTGTGAGATTGCTGCCAGAGAAGGATTGACGCTCCCTAAAAAGCGACCTCCGGCCCTCACATCCGTCAGCATAGCCGCCCTCAGGCACTCTGCGGCCTCCTCGGCTGCCACTTCCCCAGCACCTCCTCTCAGCCCGCCGTCGGACCCACTCCACCTCACAGAGCTTTCCACAGGAACAGCCCCACCCACATCATCCAACAAGTCTCCTCCACCAAATCTGGATGAAGCGGCGAGGGTTCCTTTGGCCCAGACAGGATCGGTTTATGACCAAAGTGCCAGTTTCAGCACCAGAAACCAGGAGGTACCATCTGAGTCAGCGGCAGGGAATCAGAAAAGGCAAGACACCGTAGGAGGCCGGAGCGAGGAACCTCCTCCACCCGCGCAGGCTCCAGATGAGCCCAGTGTGGCGGTCAAACACGTCAGCGCACATCCTCTCGCTCACCAGACCAGCGAATCGAATTCGGGCTTCAGGACGGGTCCGCCTCCCTCACGTCCGTTTCACTCCGCTCCCCACAGCAGCGGCTCACGCCTCTTCCTCTGCTGTCCCCCGTCCCGGCGCTGACGCTGTCCCGCGCCGGGACCTGGCCAGCCTCGCAGACTCCTCCCCAGCCGTCAGCAGCCCGGACGAAGGCGTCGGCTCGTCAAGTCCAGCGGAACTGCCGTCGCACCACAGACGAGACGCCCCCACCGCCTTTAGAGCCGTCGCTCCTCAGGGGAGCGTCATCACGGCGTCATCAGGGTCCCTCACACAGCGACACAGAGCCACAGCCCCACGGAGTCTCTACTCTGCTGAAACACCAGGTAGGCCCTGAGCAACACGGGCTTTAAAGAGGGTTCCCTTTTGAGTTAGATACTTTAATGGCACTGTTTAACAGAGGAAAATGTATAAAAAAAAGGATGGAAAGTAGCTTTATTAAAAATCTGTTCGCTCCTCCTCTCCCACCAGTGCCTGTGCTGCTGCCTTACAAACCTCGCGGCAGTGAGGAGCTCTTCTACGTCCCTCAGACAGAAGCGGACGTCTCCTTCACAGACCAGTCCAACACAACCCTGGAGAGCTCTCACCCAGGTATGTCTGTCTCGCCTTTCACTGGAGCAGCACATTCAGTGGTTGTTATCGGAGGTTTGCATTATAGACCGACCCGTACTACTGCGTACTTTGGAAGAGGAAGAAAAACCTCAATTTTCAAGTCTAGCCACAGATGTTCTATCGGATTTAGAGCGGGCCATTGTGACCCATAACTACGCCTTTGCATTGTAGCTCTGGACGTGTGTCTTAACTTACTCCCAAGTCTCAAGTTTCTAGCAGCCTCTAACAAGCTTTTTTCTCCCAGGAATGCCCTTTAGTATCAAGCTCCACCTGTCCTCCCATTGTCTTTGATCAGCTTCCCCATCCCTACATCAGCATGGCGTTGCCCCAACGCTTCATAGGGGGGGCTCCATTCAGGGGGAAGTGTGTAGTGCTAGTTTTCCACCACTCAGTGTTTTACATGTTGGCCGAAAAGCGCCTTTGGTCTCACCCGGACAGGCGCTGTCCTCCGCGGGTTAGTGGTGTTCCCCTTCATGGTTTTTGGCAGATTGGAAACGGGACTTTTCGTGGCTTTCTTTCTGCCACTCTCTGTAAATGCCCGGTTTGTGGTGTGGACAGATTTTCCCCCACATGACTCACGAGTCGTCGATCTCTACAGCCCCTCCGGAGTTAAAGTGGACAGGCACGTCTCGCACTGTTTCCGTTCTCAGAGGAAGGATTGAAGAGGGCCTCTTTAGAGGTTCAAAGCTTTTGTAACCAAACTCTCCTTTAATCTTCACCTTTCTGCTGAGGTCTTCTTGCTGACTGTTCACTAAGGTTCTCTGACAAACCTCTTTAAATTATTCATTTTCTTTCCCATACATGCCCTTACCATTGCCTGATTAGTAAAATGAGTTTTCCTCTATTTACCACAGTTGCGTCTATAAGCTGTTTCAGTCTCGGTTCATGACAGAGCGACTCAGGCTGAATCATCTGGGTGCACGTGGGTGTAAAGCGCTCTCGTTCACCTGGCTACTTTGTTGAGTCTCCACTGTAATCGATGAATTAGTGAGAGAACATGAGCTAACTTCAGTATTTATAGCTTTCTTACCTCAGAAGACATTCCAGCAGATGTTTTTCCTCTCATCCCATGCATGTGTGCAACACTGGTGTAATTTCAACTTGTCGCCAGAGGGGGCAGACATTGGCAAAAACTCTAGAACATGTACTATGCTCCTTTAAAAAAAGGCAAAAATAAATGTTTTAGCTAACAATCTGACTCCTGGACGTAGTTGGTTTATTTAGGGGTATCGAAATAAAGGGGGCTGAATACAAACATACGTCACACTTTCTAAGATTTTTTTTATTTTTTTTGTAAAAGAAAATGTGTAATTCTAATAATTATTTATTGATCACCTAAAATCCCCAAAGGATGCATTGAAATTGAAGTTTGTGTTTTCAGCGTGAAAAATGTGTGAATACCTTTTTTCAACAATCTCTAGATTTTACATCTAAATGTATTTATTTATACACACATGCATTAAGTCTGCTGGTTATTGTTACGGCGGTCTTTGTTAAGATGGTTAGTGTTTGGTAAAACCAAACCTGAGGGGCAGCAGGAGTTTTTTTTTTTTTTTTTTTTCAGGCAAAATGCCGTTAAAAGCTGTGGAGGAGGAAAGAGGAGGCTCCCCTCGTGTTCTACCTCTCCGTTAAAGGAAAGCAGGTGGTCTTTTGTAGCACACACCAGACAGCACATCCATTATTCATGTTCAGGGGCAGAGCGAAACAAAGGCAGAGAAGAAAGAGGTAGGCGGAGCAGACCGGAGCCTCCCTGGGACTGAAGGAGGCTGTCCTGAATGCTCGCTGAAATGATTCCCTTACATCTCCAGCAGCTTTTTTTTATTTTATTTTTTATTCTTCCGTCTTGGCTTAATTGCGGCGACGTACCCAACTACCCACGAATCTCCCACCAGGCTCCGACGACGCCGTGCCTCCCAGGTTCAGCAGCGAGGTCCTTGGGGATCAGGACCCGGGGTTGGGCCGCGGAGTCGCCATCAGACACGAGGAGGGGATCTACAGCAAGAGGCTGAAAGCGCCGTCGCTCAGAATGCAGGAGCCTTCAGGCGCAGGTGAGCTGGACACGGCCAGAACACACAGGCCCCCCCCCCCCACGTGAGACAGGAGACACGTTTACTGCTTTGATGGGACGGCCACCCTAATGCAGTTGGTTTTTTTATTCACATAATGACACCTTAGTAACAAGAGTGGAAATGTAACTCTGAAAAATGGTGGAATGGATGTAGAACGTATGCAGGAACCCTATAGATAACCTCTTGGTGTCTTATTTCTCCTCAGATGCTTCTGCGGCGGCACACAGAGGATTAACAGCTTTGAGTCGGACTCCAACGTCGTCTTCCCAGGCGTCGGCTACCGTTACCGCGCAGCCTCCAGTTCACAAGCACAAGGTCTCCCAGAGGGACCGAGGTACCAGCCCCATCCTGTGCCTCCGTTACAAACCAACTGAGCCCACTCCTCACAGGTTCCATCCGGCACTTATAGAAAGGGTCCAGACGCAGGTCAGAGAGCGAGCCGGTCCTCCACCGGCCCCCCGACACAGCAGCAACACCCTGGACCACCTGTGGCAGAAGTTCTGTGAACAGTGGAGCAAGGAGGAGACGCACGCCGCCAGCGATGGAGAGGCTTCGCTGCTGGAGCGGTTAGAGCGTCTGTCCCGTGTGATTCATGGATCGCATGTCCGGGAAGGACAGGGTTATTATCTTCCTGAAGCGCCTGCGAGGACACCGAGGAGGGCAGAGAGAAACATGGGAAGGAGAGCGGGAGGAGGCAGAGAAGCAGATCTTCCAGCTCTACGGAGGCTGCAGGCGGAGGAGCCTGAGCTTCCTGCAGAGAGCGACAGCTGCGTCTCCAACAGCTCCTCCCAGGACCGCCCGTTCTCCCCAGCAGACAGAGACCGTCCAGAGAGCCCGTCCGGCTCCACGTCCACCGTGGATACGGCGCGGCTCGTCCGAGCTTTCGGCGCCGCCAGGGTGAGGCACCCGAGGAGCGGCTCTAGCCTCAGGAAACTGTACGGCGCCATCGACAAGCAGAGGGAGGCGGGGGAACGCAGCAGGGGGACCAAGGGGGACTCCTCGGTCACCCTCACGCCGTCAGAAGCATCCGGCACAGACGCATCGGTACGCGTACCTTCAGCTTTCTGTCCCCCCCCCCACCCCCCCCCACCCCCACCCCGGCTCTGTGAATCATCTGGCTGAAGCGTTTTCCATCTCGTCCTCAGGTTGTTCCTGATTCTGCGTCCACACCTAGCACGTACACCGCCGTCTCGCCGCACCGCGGACCGACCCGGGCTCTGACGGCCAAGAGAGCTGTAAGAGTGGTCGACAAAAGTATCCAGGCAGGTCAGTCAGTGGGAGCTTTGAATGGCGAGGACTGATGAAAACGTCCTGATTTTTGCAGCGTACAGGTATTTACCGTATTTGTACGACCATAAGGCGCACTAAATATTCTCCGCCCGTTTACGTCCTCAGCTCTCTATCCGTCTCTGTCAGGAGGACAGAGTAGTTGGACTAAACTGCCCTGTTTTTAACATAAGGCCAAAATAAATATAACTTTTATATTGAATTAACTGACCAGGTTTATTGTTGCTTGTGTGTACTCTGGGCGCGGGCTGCCTAAAGGTTCTCACATATTCAGGTGTAAGGGTGTAAGGATTTTTAAGTGCGCCTTATAGTCCGAAAAAATACATTATGAAGGAAGGAACGGGAATTGTTTTCTTTCTGACATTTGCTCTAAGCGCAGAGTAGGAGCTCGGTGTGGGGAGATATCTAAGCAGCAGAGACCTCTTCAGTTTTCAGTCTTTTTTAAAAAGAGAGCTGTGAGGAAATGTGCGTAAAGCCGATTGAAGTCTGGAACGTGTTTCCACCTCTGCCCCCGTTTCCTCAGGCGAGCTGGAGATCGTTCATAACGGGACCCGACGGCACACCAGAGATGTTGGGACTACGTTCCCTTCTCCTGGAGAGGCCAGAGCTTTGGAGCAGATCTCCTCCTCTTCGTCCAGCACCGTGGGAGGAAGAGGAGGAGCAGGGGGGAGAGTTCCTCCCAAATCCAACAACTGTCAGAAGCAGAAAAAGAGCAAGAGGAGCCCCTCCAAGCAGTACCCCAAAGGTAGGTGCACCTCCTGCAGCACCTCGCTAGAGGGTTATGTGACAGACGGGCACTGATGTGTTTACATGTAGGTACTCCTGGGTTAATCTCAGTAAAACAGCTGAAATCTCTGCTTGCAATGAATCAATGAATCGTTTTGTGACTGTGTGTGTCTGTGTGTGGTCGGTATCCGGTCGTCGTTTGAACGTGGACTAACAGCCTCCATGCGTTTGGTGTTTTCTTCCCTGTGTTTAAGGCGTTTCGTGGTTCATCTCTGCTGACAGCCTGAGGTCCGAGGCGAGGAAGGAGAACCGGCCCGGGGAGCCGTGGGCCGGGAGGCAGAACGCGGCGTGGTTTGAGCCGTGCAGCAGAGTCCGTCCGTGGAGGGAGCCGCTCAGACAGAGACAGGTCCACGAGGACGGAAGCAGCCAATCACATTTCATCGCTCAGCCCGAGCCGGACCCATATCCTAGAACCAAAATATCGTCCTCTGCTCTAACACGGGTCTCCTTGCAAGTTAGTTTTCCTTTTGGTCTTCAGAAAGACGGATTCAGATGCGAAATGAATCGGATTTTGCCATGTTTAACATAAGCTTTGTAGTGTTTTTAGGTTTCAAAGCTGCAGAAAGGCTGACAAAGGAAATGATATTTCCCTCTAACCTGTTGCTCCGTCCCCGCAGGAGGCTCTGGAGATGTGCCGCCCAGAGTTTATCTCTCGATCCAAGCAGAGGGTGAGATGCCTGGCTCTGCAGGCAGACGAGCGGAGGCTGCAGGCCGTGTTCAGCCGAGAGAGAAACCTGCCGTTCAAGCAGCCAGGAGGAGCCTGGAGGTCTGCAGGTACGCAGCGGCAGAGGAGGAAAGAGAAGCATCGCTCCATGCTGTCGGTTCAGACCGCCCGAGTTACACTGACTGTAAAACCATTCACACCACTTTCCACATGGTGGCGCTCCATTGTGAAGTGGAAGGAAAAGTTCACGCTTTTAAATCAAAAGTTAGATTTTCTCCAATTAAAAATCGGGCCCTGTGTGTCGGGCATTTGTATTCAGCCTCGCTGAGTCAAGCTCACTTAGACTGCATGGGGAGTGCCTGGGAACATTAAACGCAGAATCTTCCAGTTTGATTTAGGTCTGAGCTTTGACTAGGCCACTCTGACAAAGTGTTTGAGCTGAATCATTCCACTGAAGCTCTGGCTGTTCGCTGCACAGTTTCAAGTGGCTCCATCAATCTTTCCATCGACTCCTATCCTGCTAAAGAAAGCGTTCCCAGGGCACGATGTCGCCACCACCATGTTCCAGAATTCAGCCTGTAAACCCAAACATAACATTTTTGGCCCGTCCCACCACAGGCATCTGCTGTGTTTCCTACGAGGCTCGCGGCAAACAGGAAATGAGACTCTTATAGATCTTAACACTCTCCCATAAAGGCCCGAGTTGTGCGGTGCACGTCAAAGTATTGATAATGACGGATCTCCCCAGCTCCTCCAGAGTCGCCATGGGCCTAACAAACATTAATGTTTGATGGTGTGAAAGCGCTGTAGCAGCTGAATGTTTTTTTTTTTTTTCTGCAAAGGCGCTGCCCTGTTGAGGAGAGCGGTACCCAGGAAGGAAATGATCCAGAGGTCCAAACTGTAAGCATTTAATGTCTGATATTTACGCATCGTAACTCTCATATGACATAAAAAGCTTTCCGGTTCTGTCAACAAACTCAGTCCCAGCCCTACAGAGTAATAATGTCTGCTCAGAGTGTCTCACATTTTGTGTAAATGTCCTCTTACTGCGACAGAATCTACGAGAATCTCCCAGAGGTGCGGCGCAGGAGAGAGGAGGAAAGAAGGAAAGCGGAGTATCGGTCCTACAGACTGAACGCCCAGCTCTACAATAAGGTACCACCGGTGGTTCTGATTCACAGCCCATTAGTCAGCAGCTCAGTCCTAAGATCCGAGTCTCCGGCATTTCCCTGACCGTTTGCCCACCGTTAACGGTACGTAGGATGACTGACCCGCTGCTTTTCTTCGGCTCTTTCAGAGAATCACGGAGCGGGTCCTGGGCAGGAGAACGGCCTGGCACTGACACAGCGCCACCATCTTGCTCTTCATGTTACAAATCGTGTTTAAATGTTTGGAACTGTTCAACATAGAGCTAAGCATAGAGATTTGTTGTTTGTTTATTTACCATGAGGATGATTTTATTCTTTTTTTTGCTGACATTTTTAGAAATAATGCTGTAAAAAAACAGAAACTTGAAATCAGTTGTTTTCTATTAAAGTGATTTTAAAGTTTTTTTTAAAAAAATGTTTGAAAAAGAATGCCTTGTTTTGTTGTGGTGCTGTGAAACAACGGAGGCGGCAGAGATGCGCTGGCTTCCATGGGTTTATTGATCGGTTATTGGTTGGTCAGCAACAGGGAACCATACAGGGACGAGTCGGACAAGCTGCGGATTCACTACATCACTGAGAGCACAGCTGGATAAGGACAACACATCTGCTCGTTTCAGCTTGACCTACTTTCATACAAATGCACTATGCCCGTCAAATTAATAAATAAAACTTTAAGTTAATAGCGGTGTGTAAACATAAGTAGCCACAAAATACGTCAGTATAAAGGTTGGGTTGGATTCAGCCTTGGCGGGTGCGGTGGAAAAAAAACATTCTTTGGCAAAAAAAAAAAAAGAAACATAGTTTTGCTTCAAGAATGTCCAGCCAAATAAAAGAAATAAAATAAAAACTAAGGCAGGTGACTGACGGCTGCAGGGTTAAGGCTCGGACAAAGTTCCAGTCTCTAGAAGCAGAACTCCACATAGTACTGGTGTTACTCACACAAGCTGAAGCTTAAGCCAGCCGCGTCTATGGAAACCTGCGGGTGGAGGAACGTCCGCCCAGATGTTGACCGGGGGTCCACGGAAGCTGCTCTGCTCCTTCAGCCTCCGCGTTCTCATCCAACCGTTACTAAAATCCTCCATCTGTTTGTGCGTGTTTCAACTAAGGTGCTGGATTTTCTTGTGCAAATCCTACTGCTTGCACTCTTTTGTTTTTACCTCCCATCACAATTTGCCTTCATAAAATCAAGCTAAGGCCTGAACACAATATTCTGACCGCCTAAACAGATCCTAACACCGTGTCATAGTTCCTCCTATAACAGGATCCCTTGTGTTTTGCTGCATAATAATTCACACAGGAGCAGACGAGAGGTCGATAAATACAGTCTTTGTGAGTCTGGGCAGCATGCATCGGTTTATCTGCTCTACTTTAAGTCAAACCAGGCTGAAATCAATGATTAATGAAAAACAAAATGGTGATTTTCTTTCTCATTAGATAATTTTGAGGCCAATTTCTAAACTGACTATGGTTTGACCCGCCGGTACCAATCTTTCCTTAAAAACGACTAGGGAATATGACGGAACGCCATTCAAAGTATTTATTTTTTCTTAGCTTTCCTGCCATGACTGATAATGATTAACTTATATTAGAAGCTGCGGTGACATCATGCTGCTGTGTGAGTGATTATTCCCTGTAAAACAAGACTTTATTGATATTATACGATTAAGGCAGAAATGATTTGCATGTTATGTTAGCGGTTAGCATGGTCAGTGAGGCTAGTATTACTAAAAGAGTGAATTAAGATCCTACTGCAACTGATATTTGCAAACCCAGCATCACAGACAGGTTTAAAGCTCATAGGGATAAAACAAAACAGCCCCTTCGCTTAACTTTGTTCAGCCTTCCTGTTCTCTGCTATAAGTCCTACTCTCTCGCAGCCTGAATTAACTTCAGACATGCTTCCATATATCATGGACTCTACAGTTTCCTTTCAGCTTCTTACACGTCAGCGTTTTTTTACACACCACATTGATAATAGCTAGCTCTGAGTCATCACTCAGGAACAACTTCCACACTGAAGATTGTTGTCTCTGCAACCTGATGGCGCTAAGATGTGGTGCCTTTACTGACCCAGAAATTTTTTTGGATTTTTCATTTTCTGACCAGCAAGTCACCGAACAAGCTGAAATCTGACAGAATAAAATACATTGAAAATATAACTAAAGGCCTGAAAACCAGTTTTAACTGTAGATAAATCGGCATTTTGTAATGTCGGTCTGAAGATGCTAAGGTTCAATGCTCTTGTTAGGACTTTTTTTTTCCCAAAACGCATTGGTACCACCATTTTATTAACTATTACTGTGTGAATATTTTTATGCTAAAACAGCTTAAAACCTAATTCAGTTTTGTGACGATCCAGTAAAGATCGATTAAACATTTACGGTCAAGTTTTTGACTGTCAAGCCTAATTCTTTTGCCATCCTCACTTAAAACTGTGATCAGGACGGGGCAGCATCAGAACCGAGCTCGGTACCGCCGCATAAATAAACTGCGAGGGAACTGAGATCCTAAACGTGTCACGTGCATCTACAGAGCTGCTAACATGGAGATAGTTTCCAGTTCTTAATCTTCCACGTGATGCTGTCATCCCCTCTTGGCTTGACTCGTTTGGCCTGGCGGAGGTGGAGGGGAGCAGAAACCGACGGTGGGGTGCGTTTATGGTGCCGCGGCAGGTGGGATCGCAGGGTCGAGCAACGTTTAGGTCCGCAGGAGACCGTGGACTCTCTGCAGCTGGGACTGGGACAGAACGAGGCGGTGGACCTGCTCCTGACCACGAGGACATGGCAACATGACTCGACCCACCAGCACCGTGTCCGAGTGTTTCTCTTCGGTCGCCTGAAAACAGAACAAACAAAAAAAGAGGGGTGAGATCTCTGCGTGTTCACTGGGGCCTATAAGCGAAGGGGTTCCAAGGTTAGTTGAAGGTCATGTTTGTTATACAGCCTGCGGCAGAGTTTTTCACCTTAACGAAGGAGGTGGAGGGGAACGTAGCGAAATCTGACGAGACTCGAGCTCCAGGCTGCAGGTTGACCACATGCTCTGCTACCTCGCCCTGGACAGAAGCAGAGATGTGCTGATTGAAACTCCTGATGCCTCTGAGGTCATCACTTCAGCGCCTTTAATACTAAACACTAATTTTTTTTTAATTCCGGCATGCTTGGTTTTGAATGCTTCACCTTCAGTTTGTCCAGGGTCTCTCTCAGGGACTGGAGACGCGCCGTCTGCTCCAGGAGCTGAGCGCTAGGTGTCACTGCAGGACCAACAAAACGTTAGAGAACGTGTTAAATCTGTATAAACGGAGACGCGTTCAGTTAGTGGAGCTGATGGTTTCAGGCGATGCTGAAACATACATCTACTTAAAATAGAAGACACTGAGGGCTGAAAGCTCCATAACATCTTGGGTTTAAACTTTACTGCAAAAGCTGTAATAATGGAAATAATGTGTTATTAATGTTGACTTAGAGCATCGATATGCTTCAATGTAAAATAAGTACAGAAGTTTCTGTCGAGTAACAAAAGCTAAGTTTATTTATTAAATGAATATTAATTATTTAATTTCCCTTTGGGATTAATTAGTAAAGTAATTTTAAATTGAATTAAAATAACATGCTCTGCAAAAGTATCATACCCCTGTGAAAAATGTGACGTGTTTGTATTTTTTCCAGATATACTGAATGAAATCTAAAGCCATCATTTACCTTCAGAAGCCACTTAATTGGTAATTGTGTTAGTTAATCTCAGTACAAGTCCAGCTGTTCTTTTTCTGAGCTCAGAGGTTTGTCAGAGAACATTAGTGAACAAACATCATCACGAAGACCAAGGAGCGCTGCTGAGAAGACAGGGGGAAAGTTAACAAACTGGAAATCTCCCAATCCTCCAAGCCAGAACGTTTGGATTAACAAACTGTTATCATACTGCTCTCCTGAGGGGATCCATCAGTCAGTACGGGGGGAATGAACAGAGGGGACTCCCTTTTTGAACATTTTAACACGACTGGACTTGAGGGACTCAACGATATCATGCTTTCCTGGTTAATTTTCAGCGCTTTTATTTTTTAAAGGCTCCTAAATGCTTGTGCCAAATGTAACTCAAAGTGAATTTCATCTGTATACACTATTGTTTAAAGAGAGGGTGTGGGTGTTATTGTAGTTCTGTTTGGTTTTTATTTAGTCTTCTCTGTGAAAAAGGGAGCGTAATTGTACATTCTTCTGCATTTAACCCTAACCCCTAATGAAGCAGTGGGCAGCTTTTCTTTTACGGAGCATTCTGGGACATAGGGTCTTGCTCAGGGACCCACAGTGGCAGTCTGTGGGGATTGAACCTGGTACCTACAGCCTCAGAATACAAGCATGCTGCTCTAACCACTGGGCCACCACTCCCCTCATGTTAGTTATACTAACTACAAATCTTTGTTAATGAATGTATATCCTCAATAAATATATCTATTCAAAAAAAAAAAAAAGACATTTCAGGTTAGGTTATGACACGATAGCCCATCTGACAGAGCACCATTGTTTTAGGTCATTTATCTAAAAGAAAGAGTACGGCACAGCAGGCAACAGAAATATGGCTCCACACTAACTGTCAGCCAGGGAAGGAGAGCCATGGGAGCTCTGGAGGAGCTGCAGAGATCCACAGCTTAGATGCTCGGTGTTGACATGGCAACTATTAGTTGTGCACTCCCCAGGAGGAAGAGTGTGCTCTGGTCGGATGAGACCAAACATGTTGTTTTTACTGTATTCCAACATCCAAAACACTGTGGTGGAAACACTGAGCTATATAATACACTGGAGTGCTGATTTTGCCGAAAAACTGAAGTCACTGGCCGCCATCTTGCTACTCCCTACTCTCACAGAATCCCATAGGATTTGCTTGCAATAACAAGCAGTTTTCTGGCTCTGTGAAAACGTTTCATAGGTAATTCTACAGTCAGTGGATGTACTAACTACTAGGAAATTAGGTGCTGAAATATTTTACATGTTATTCATATTAAATATATATATATATATATATATATATGTATATATAAGTATGTGTATATGTATATATGTAAATATATGTATACATATATGTAAATATATGTTTTTGTATATTGTTATTTATATATTTATAAATATTATATATATATTTAAATAAATAAAATGCAAAATATTTCAGCACATGACTTTCTCGGTCCTTGATAGTTTTAGAACATAACATAAAAGTACATGGCATTTGACATTTTAAAAGTTTTAAGCCCCCCCTAAACATGAAATAAATCCTTGTTATTGGATGCTGTAGCGCACATATTCCCTAGTTACTGGAGGAAAATAGGGAGTACCGATATGGCGGCTGGTGGCATCAAAGCGACTCGTTCTAACAGCGGGCTATTAGAACTCCAGTGTATAATATAGCTCAGTGGATGGAAACAATAAAGCAGCATCATGTTGCCGCGGTACTCTTCTTCAGCCAGGGCAAGCAACCTAGTCAGAGATGATGGGAAGATATACGAAGCTAAATACCCGACAATTCTGCAAGAAGCTGCAAAAGACTTGAGACTTAGAGGTTCACCCTCCAGCAGGACAACAATCCTACACATACAGCCAGAGCTGCAATGGGACTGTTTAGATCAAAGCATGTATATACGTTAGAATGACCTAGTCAAAGTTCAGGCCTAAATACAACGATGTGCAAAGCTGGTAAAGAAACACCCCTAAAGACATGCAGCCGGATTTTATTTGTAAAATTATTTGAAAATAATTTTATTTTCCGTCTGTTTTTTGACAGGCTTTGTGTGGGCCTGTGACAAAAACAAAAAAAAAATCTGAGTAAAATGCACCAGAACCTGACTGGAACTCAGCGTCATCTAACTCGGTCCACACACACTAACCCGGAGACTTCCCAGTGACGTCCACCACCTTGACGTTGGCGCTCATCTGGAGCAAAGTCTCCAGCAGCTGGTCGGTCTTGCGGTAGAGGGCGCTGGAGAGCACTTCAGGACGTCCTTCCTTGGAGGGAAGCTTGGTGACGTTGAGAGGCGGCAGCGAGGCGAGCTGAGTTCGCATCTTCTCGGCCTGCCGGGGGGAGCGCGCATCAGATGGCGGCGGAAAACGAAAACGCAGGGATGCGGATTTTTTTTTTTTTTTTTTTGGATCAGGCTCAGAGACAAATCTCACCTTCAGCCTGTTGTTCTCGTTCTTCAGGTGCTTGATGCAGAGTCTCTGAGCTTCGATTTGCTGAGTCAGCAGAGGAGAGTCGATCACCTGGACGCCGGAGCCCGAGTCGACTCCTGCTATCATGTTGCCTGTAGAGGAGAACCGGAGGGTGACGCTGGGTGAACATCTGGCCTGAGCCGAGGCTTTCAGTTAAACAAAGACATCTAGACGCCGCCATCGTCATATAAACACAAACCTCTCTTTAGTTCAGGGTTTTCGCTCTTCTTTTCCCTAACTCAAGCTTTTTATTGGAAATAAATCAAGCAAAGTCAAGGTTTGAGTATTTACAGTGTCCACTCGTTACTCGTTTTAGGTCAAATTATGAGAAACACTCCCCCCTGCCTGCTGCCATTCTAAAGCAAGCTCTGCACCGGTGACAGTCATCTTTAGTTGACGGTTGTGGCCTTTACTGGGATTTTTTGGGTATCCCTGAAGCTTACCCTTACGACAGATGAGCCCCTCTCCCTGAAAGTGTGAGATGAGACAACTTTATAGAATTTGGCAGTACAGAAAATGTAAGGAGCTTCCAAAGAGGACGCTCTCCTGCATGAGGGCTGCTCATTTAGGCTGTTAGCTCTAAACAGAAAGTGAGATTTCAGAAACTAACAGGAAGCGGCATGCTTTACAGCATAGTTGCTCTCTTCTTAATCTCCTGTTCTATCTCTCATGGCACACGTCGGGTTAATTTGTTGGCAAACTTTTCCGAATCTCCCTGTTGAGGTACGGGGTCCACTAACTCTACCGGGACTGCTTAGGATGCTTGAACAGTCTAAAATTTCAGCGCTCTATTTATTCTGCCTTTGTTTTAAAACAATAGTAAGACCCTGCTTGATTTGAAGTTCCTACATTTCGTGCCGTAATTCTCTGTAGTCGTGTGTTATTACCATGGATGCGTCTGTCCAGTGAAATGGGAGGTTTTACTGTGTTTAGAGACGGATCTTTGAGTTGGGGCTAATTTCTCCATTGATTTTCCCCAACGTGGGACAAGTTATCCTCTTTCGTAAAAAAGTCAAAATAATTTTATATATACATTTTTCTAAAACAATGTAATTATAAATTTATGCACGCAAAAAAAGAGCGGTATATGTAGTTCCTGTAGAGACATCTGGATTCACATCTGTATCAGCAGGTCTAACATCCATCACAAAGGCTCAGATCAGGTCCTCTCTATATGCGAGGTATGGCTCCTCTGGGGCGAAGCAATGATCTCAGCATGTTTATGTGGTTCTAACCAAGGTTGACATATTAAAGGATATTTCACCTACCTCTCCCTTCTAAAACAACCATTCAGCCTTTCTAATTCAATCAGAGAGACAGCGTGAAACCAGCCAGCCTGTCCTTGTTACTGCTTTCCTCTGAGCTAACAATAGCAACCTATTTAAGGCAGGACTAAAACACAGTAGGCATGAGGTTTTTGTGATTATTTTAATCCTCATTACTGTTCATTAAATTCTAACAGTCCCAAAACGTTTGGCCACATCTGTAGGTGGAAAACATCCGTTTATTTCAGCTAACCATAGCAGCAGTGTGTGGCACACAGGGACAATCTATGATCATAAAGCAAATGTTCAGGATGTCTGCGGTCAGCTGAAGGATTTCCTAATTTTTAAACCGATGTTGGTTGATTTGGGCCCGATGGTGTTAAACATGCATGTTTTATTTAACTCCATGAAACAATGAACTGAACATCATGCAGAATCACATCAGATGCAAGCCGGCGGATACCTTTCTGTTCCTCTGAGGAGTAAAGCAGGAGAAAGGAAAAGAGCAAGATAAGATGGGAGAAAATGTTATTTCTGTAGAAACATTTTTTTCAATACTTTAAAATACTGGGAGGGTTAAATGTGTTAGATTGAAACTTAGACAGCTGGAGCAGTAACATGCAGGTGTGTTTTTTTTAGTGTCACCTAACTTCCTCTCACTCACCTCCAGCTATTCCAGAGACGATGGAGGCGATTCCCGATGGGCCGCTGCCTCTCAGTCCGTCAGCGGTCATCTTCGACTGGCTGTTGATTCGCTGCTTCAGCTCCGACTTCTCGGACTCCAGCTGGTCGATGTCCGCCTGCAGGGCGTCCATGGTCTCCTCAAACTCCCTGCAGAGAGGACATCATCACAGAGTCAGAGGGCCGTCGCACCGCCTGCCGCCCGGGTTGAGTTCAGGACGTCCGCTCTGAAATCCTGATTACTTCTCCTTCTTCTTCAGCAGGGTCTGGGCCTCATCCAGGCGGGTCTGGATCTTCTCAACGCGTTCGTCTGCGTCTTTGGACGAGCTGTCCAGCTTCTTTTCCAGCAGGCTGAGACGGATGTTCGCCTCGCTCAGCTCCTCTCCCTGAAACGTCACACAACGTGATGCAGTTACGTTTGTATTTGAGCCTGAACGAGCAAATCCACACTAAATGAGAAGTTGTGCATCTAATGCTTGTTCTCTACCTTTATCTTTAGAGACTTCTTTAGCTCTTTGATAACAGTTTCTCTGTCCTCCAGCTTCAAGCCGAGACCTTCTGCGTCTGTGATTTCTGCTCGGAGAGCTCCAGCTCTCAGATCCACCGGAGGAGGGTTCTGTGGGACGATGGGCACAGAAATATGAAAATAATATTCTGCATTCAGTAAACATGCGCCACATAAGGACACGGCTAAGTCACTTTAAGATGTTCGACAATGGAGTCACATCTGCACCGTGGCTCGGCGCGGAGCAAATCCTCCGACGTTACCTTGCTCTGGGGCTTATCTGAGTCATACTCTCCCTCCTGCATGGCAGTCGCCATTTTATTCATGGTTGCTATGACAATGCTACAGGACTGCCGCAGACACTCGTACGGGTTGGCACCCTGAGATCCATAGATCTGAAACGACAAGGTTCAAAACCACGATCCAGTCAGAAAGCTCGAAGCAATTAAACTCTGCAACACATTGACTATACACAGAGGATGTTTTCACTGTAGAAAGAATAAAGGCATGTAGGGATTTATGACAAACCCATTTCTGAACCTCTTTAACCATAGGTGTCTTTTTTGCTTTACAATTGCTCTGACGTTGTAAAACATGCTTGGATAAAACGGATACGCTAACTTAAGCGAGAAACACGACCCTTAGGGAGTGCACTAAAGGTGACAGATGTGTAACACTAGGGGGCACTAGTGTGGAGATGTACATTTTGCTAAAACAGCCGAGCAGAGATTCACTGCATAGGCCCTGCAAATGCATCTAGGGTACAGCGACAAATGCTGTATGGATTAATCTATAAAAAAACACAATCTGACTTTCAACCAGGGTGTAAAAGGAACCTAATCACCTGATACGCTGCAACTTATACTTTATGCCCAATTAGATCTCTTGACCTCTTTAAGAAGTTTGTAATTGAAGCTACCGGCTGTATCGCTGGGTCCCTTTGGACTAAATGTACACAGCTCTTTGCCTGTGAAAGTACTGCTCCAGCTGTAGTTACTGCTTCTTTTGGTTAGGTTAGGACCAGACTGAGCAATCTGGTCCCAGGAAAACGAGGAACCGCCGTATCACCTGTTCAGCCGCCTTGAACGCCACATCCTCCAGCTTAACTGCAGCCAGCCCGTCCTGTTCCCCGAGAGGAGACATCATCTGGGCTCCGGCAGCAGCCACCTCCTGCAGCACCGCCACCACCCAGGTCAGGTGTTTCCTGCAGTCGGAGAGCGTGTCGGACACCTGTAGGGCAAAACCCATACAACGAGAACGCCACTCTTTAAAATCTCCTCCCCCCACCTTTAAAACTTACTCAGCACTTCAAATGCACGGTGGCCATAGTTACCTGCTGCCCAAAGCTAAGCGCCGCGGGGATCCCGGGCGCGTCTGTTCCTGGCATTCTGCGGCGAATCTTCTTACAGAACTGCCTGATGTCGCTGCAGGACGTCTCCAAGTCCTTCAGCAGCACGGCGAGGTCAGCCTTCTCCTGGCCCGTGTGCAGGAACGCCCGCAGGCGGCCCACCTCCACCGCCATGCAGTCCAAGGCACTCTGGGTGAACTGCACATAAAAGCCATCAGATGAACATCCAGAGCTAAATCCAGAGCTAAATCTAAACAGCTGGTGCTGTTGTTCCAGGAAATGACCGAAATCGGAAGCATTAATGTCTCACGCTGGGGGTGTACGGATGTGGTTTTAGTTACTTTTGTTGATAGGTTACTTGTGCTTTTACTCACTCTGATGTGATCAGCCAGCTGCATGGTGCAGTCCTCATTCTGGTCTATCAGATGGATGCTATACAGGTGCTAAGGAATGACAAATATTAAAAATCATTGTTACCACTATGATAAAATAGAAAAGTGTGGAAAAGACACATGCTTCATGCTTTATTGGCAACCTTGGTGATAATGCAGCACCTGATAGTATTTAATGGCCTTGGTGAGTGGCTCCACGTTGACCGTCTCATCCAGCTGGTCTTTGTGCAGCAGGTCGATGAGGAAATCCAGGGAGCGTTCGTGAACGCTCATCTCCGGGTACAGAGAGCCCACCTTCTTGTAGACCTCTACGCTGCACTGAGACAAAGCTCTGAGAAACAGACACACGGTGAAGGTTGGCGCAGGTTGCATTTAATGCGTTTCCAGGAAAAGCTTACTGTGAAGAATCAGTTTAAGGTGTTTATTGTTTCTGAGGGCAGGGCCGACTGTGAGACCCCGTTGTGGTGAAACCTACTGCTCATATTTGTGGAGAGTAGCTTGCAGCAGACTGAGGGAGTAGACGAGGCCGCCCGCGAAGCTCAGCTGCTCACCGGCGGCTCCCTTCAGGCCGGCTCGCTCCACGCAGTTTTCGTTCAGGTCAAACTTCTCCTGCGCCTGCTTGCTGATCAGCTCAGCCTGAGGATGCACAAACACAGATGCAAAGAGATGATTGCAGCTCATTACAGACATGGTTCTTCCTTCTGTTTAGGGCCCCTGATCTCGGAGATCCCTCTTCTTGATCTCCAAGACTATTCAGACCTTCCTGGATTACAGCAAAACTAATCTCAGAGCTTGTTTAAAATCCATTGATTGAGACAGTGTGGCAGCTACAGTTTGCATTTGTACTGCAGCATGAATAAGCGACAACTTCCCTCGGCCACAAGGAGCCTCCCTATATGTGCAATTTGGAGGTGTGGACGCCTTCTCCAGCTGGGAGCCCAGTTCCTTCTCCCAGACCAATCTCCAGGAGCAAGGACTCTGAACAGGGTGATTGTTTCAGCTGCTTGGTGAGATGGTATTGGTTACAGGCAGTGCCATGGCAGGACACCATGCTTATAGTTGCTATGGTACCAAAACCATTGCAATAAATTAGGCAAACGAAGCACTGCGGCCATGATATGGGATAGTTTAGGTTGTAGCTTTGGCAAGAAGGTTGCACAGACCACACCTCATAGATTAGCTACCACCGGCCCTACCAGGATTCTCAACATTACATACTGTAACTCGGTATGTTGCCACTAATATAATGAAACACCACGATCTCACAATGGAAGTATTATGCATCCTCAAAACAGTTGGGGAACTCTTGCTCCTCAACATGCGTGATGAGGTTCCTACTACGGCCTTGATGCACCCTAGTGGATCTCTCAGAAACAGGCCAGAGAAGGACACCTTAGCTGCACGTCCACAGTAGGAAGTCTACCTTCTGGATGAGTCTGGGGATGAGCAGCAGGACCAGGATGCAGTCATGGTCTCCACCGTGACGAAGGAAGGATTCAGGCATAAAGGAGGTCAGAAGAGACACGTGTCTGTTGGCCTGGGCCACCTCCATCTTCCTCAGCTCCATCTCAATAGCCTGAAAAAAAAAAAAAACAGTATCCATGAGCATCCAGAACATGCAGTGGATTCAGAGCAGCAAACCAACAAACTGTGTTACTGTCTGACCTTGGCATAAGCCTTCGTCTCTGCAAACTTAATCTTGAAATCAAACATCTCTGCTGGCGGCTGCTGCTGCAGCTCTGCTGAGGCCTCCTGCTGGCTGGTCAGCTCTCTGTTCACCTCCTGCAGCCATCCCAAAAAGATGAAAACATGATCATGCACAGAACACAACACGCGTGACCCAAGAGGGGGCTCATTATCCGTCAGAGAATGACAACAGAGCAAGGTTAACATGTGCACGTGTACCTGCAGGTGAGCTGTCAGCTCTCGGTACTTCTTGATGGTCTGCTGGTAGTCTGCCACGGTCTCCTGGGCCGCCTCGACTCGTTTCTCGGCCTCACGGACTCTCGCCGCTCCCAGGTCCAGCATCTCTCTGAGCTCCAGCTCCGTTTCTCTAGCGTTCTCCTGCAGCTCATCGTTCATCTCATTTATAGCTTCCTGCAGCACAAAGACAATTATCAGTATCACCTGCTAGGATGTTGACATGCGTCATGAAATCGGTTCGTGACCTGACTACTAACAACAGCACTCTTGTTGCCAAAGTTGGCATTATGTAGCGAAGACTGAGCTGTTTTTAAAAACAGATGTCAGAGGAAACCCAGAGAGCAAAGCAATTGTTTAATGACTTTTCCTTTCAACCTCTGTCTGTTATGGAACATGCTGGATTTAGAAATGTTGGCAGCATTTTGAAAATCTCACAGTGGAAATCTACATTCTCTAGAACACACACTGAGGCTGCTGCTTTTCCAATGCTACGCTACACACGCTAATCTAACTAGTTGCTAACACAAGATGCTAACGCCAGTTAGAGATGCATCTTGTGATCGCTGCATCTCTACTACATCGATTCTCACCGTTCACTTGAGCAGACTTGAAGAGTTACTTTAAATTAGAAACAATTGTATATTCATAAATTACAATGATCTTGTTATTTCTTTAAATTCAAACATTAAAAGACTGTTTATTGTGCTAATTACAAGCAAAAGCCAAAATCCCCCCCAAATAGGGCAACTTTACTCGTCCTCATTTTGGATCTTTCAGTACAGTTTGTTTTCTCGATAGAAAAAAGTTCTTGAATGTTTCCTTGATGCAAGAGGAAAATATTTCTACACATGACCTCATTATCAATAATGAAAGTGTGATTGACGGATAATGGTGTTCAGACATCAACATCTCCTCTGCTTCTGATCAGGGGATAGCTACTGGAACTGCTGTCTCATTTCATCCTAAAGATGAAATGAATCAGGAAACAGTTTAATGTTCTCTGAACTGCATCCTATAAATTTAACATCAAAGCTTGTGTGAACAGTTAACTCTGCAGCAACGCATTTTTTTTTAAGTTTCGTTGTTTCCTCCTCATACTCCTTCTGGGCTGTTTGTAAATGTACCATGTGAGCTGCTGAGATTCTCTCACCAGGTCCGTGACCGTCTCTCTCAGCTCTCTGACTTTCTCCTCCAGATCCAGGTTTCTCTCTGTCAGAGTCTCCACCATCTCCTCCGCCCCCAAAGCCGCATCCACCTGACACAAAGCAGACATTTGCTCCGATTAACCCGAGCAATCCCAAAGCGCAAACCTGAGACGCCGGGTGAGCTCTCCAACCTGCTCTTTCAGCTCATCAATAGTCTTTTCTGCTGCCGTCATCTCTTCTTGCAGTTTTTCCTTCTGGCCTCTCAGAGAATCCAGCTCCATGTTTTTCTTCTCCATCTGCTTCTGCAGCTTCACGTGTTCCTGCTTCTCCGACGCGGACAGGTCCCGCATTCTGACACCAAGCAGAGATTACAGGAGCGCGTCAACAGGGTACGCAGGTCCACTAAAACGCAAAGATCGCCGGGTTGTTTTCAGAGGTCACCTACCTGACCAAAGCTTCCTTTAGCCTGCCGTTCTGTTCTTCCAGCTGCTTCACATGGTAGCTGGAGGCAGCACCGTCTGAGCCTGAGACAAACCCAGAGTCACAACGTAGCTGTCTAACTTAAAAAGCACCGCGGCTGTATGGTCCCTTGCAAATATATTCATACCCTTTGGACATTTTCAGTGTGAAGTAACAGAACAGCACAAAGTAGCAGATAAACATGCCCTCCTGAACAACACATTCATTTTGTCTCCAAAGTTAGTTCTGGATTGGACATTTTTACACAAATAATTGGCACATTTTTACCATCTTCTTTTGTTTACAAAGACTAAATAAAATAAAAGGTTTTAAAAAAAAACTCCTAGTAACTCAAGAGAAAGGTAAATAAACAGATCTTTGGCCGCATCGTTGGATTAAGATTTCACACTTTAAAAAAAAAAAAGGGTTGTAAATACGATCATGTGATCCTTACCTTTTTCCTCGATTTCATGCTTCAGGATCTCCAGGTCCATGGTGAGCTCCTCGACTCTCTCCTTCAGGGAGTCGACCTCCAGCTGCAAGGACTCGGCTCGCTCCTCAGCCATCTCCTTGTCCAGAGTTGCCATCTCGATGGCGTCGGCCGTGTCCGACATCTCCTCCATGTAGCGCTCCTTGGCCTCCATGGCTTCTTTAGCCTCCTACAAATGGAGGAGAAGAAAACAGAACTGAAAATAACACTTAGGTATTGATTTTTTTTTTTTTTTTTTTTGTTCTACAGCCAAACAGCCGATCACCAACATAATTCCTAACATGGTGACCCTTTAGACCATTTTTTGGTGCAGATATCCAGACCAGCAGGAGCAGCTACAGATCCATCCACATGTGGCTCCTTACCCTTTTTGCCTCTTTGAGTTGTTTCTGCAGCTCCGCCTGCTGCTCCTGCATCTTGGTCTTCCACTCCTGGAGCTGCTCCAGCTGGATCTTGTGCTTCTCAAGCTCCTTCAGTTTGGCTTTGTCCTCTGTTCGCTTCATCTTCAGCGTCTCCAGCTTCTCGTCCAGGTCCTTCACCTGAGCGCGCAGAGCCTCCTCCTCCTGCAGCAAACACGTGACCGATTATGGACACCGGTGGGGTAAATGTGCTCGGACATATGCCCCTTTAATCTTTAGTATGTTATCTACCTTTGATCGTGCCATGTTTGTTATCCTCCTTCACAAGCATAAACAACACATTTACTTTAAACATCCTCTCTGGAGGCAAGCTCATGCACACAAGCCTTATAAAGCATTGCTGTGTGCTTGCAGGACACATATGTGCCTATAAGATGCAGAAAAACACACCCCTGGGTAAGCCTCACTCTTTGACAGCTTGTTAAAATGTTAGTGACAGAAAAACAACATTTCAGCGTCAAGTGCAGCGACAGCACATCACCCCACAACTCTGCACCTGCGTTTCCATAACGATTTCCTCCTGGGGGGAGTGAGACACAGCACAGAATCAGAATCATCTTTATTCGGCCATGACAGCGAGCACAGCCGTGGGATTTCACACTGGTTACAGCGCTCACAGCGTCAAGACGTTCAGTATACGTGTAGAGACTACGTTTTTTATGTAAGGTGTGTAAAATAGGTTCATGAGAGGTTGAGGATGGGGAGGGGAGGCAGTGTGGGGGGAGGTTTTGATGAAGTTCACCATCAATTTCACAATCTTGAGCGGGCTAAGCTCCAGGTGGTTCTGACCACACTACTGAACCAGCCGATCCACTTCCTATTAGTAACCTATTAGTTGAAGTACGGTTTTATTATGAACTTATTATGTTAACTATGCAGCCAAATAAACTCCCATGTTGATGGAAATCCAAGGATTAAAGATCAAATTCTCCTGCTGTTAGATGTTAATCAATAATTACTAAAATACAGTGACCTACAAAAGCCCCTAAAGAATGTCTTCTGTTTTTTTGTTTCACTTAGTTTACATCTGTAAGTTTTTTTCCCCCAGATGAAGCTTACCTGAGTAAATATAAAAAGTAGATTTCAAATGACGTTTTCATTTGTAAAAAAAAAAAGGAGAAAGCTGTCCAAACCAACCTGGCCCTGAGTGAAAAAGTAATTGCCCCATATATATCTAAATCTTCTGTCACGGTGTCACGGCTGTGGATGAATTTTAGTCCACTTATTTTAGCAGAATAGGGTTAATTCTGCTATACTGGAGTTTTGCACACGAAAGGCCCATTTAAGGTCATGCCAAAGCCCATCAATAGGATTAACCACTGGATTTTGACTCAAAGACCCAGTATGTAAGATTTTCCACTGGATTCCAGAACATTACATTCTCTACCATTTTTATAGGATCTGTGCAGCAATTATAGCGGGTCTCACAAGATCATAAGTGTCCCTGTAAGGGTCCCTCACTGTAATGCCCAACCCCACCCACCCCGGCAATCTGAGGTTTTTGATCACAACTAATTAGAATTTGATGGTGTGCATAATTTAACTCAACTTCATAAAACCTCAGCTCCATGAGATGAAAAGCCACACCACAGCATGACGTTGCCACCACCTTGTTTCACTCTGTGTATAAATGGTGTTCTGTTGGTCAAATGCAGTGTAGTTTTTTTGTTGTTGTGTCAAACATAACTTTCAAAATTGTGCTCCAGTGTGGTTTGATCAGATTTAGGAAGATTTTAGCCAGGCCTGGATGTTTCCTTTTGATGGAAAATGCTTTTTTCCTGCAACCCGACACCTTAAGGTGGCGAATACCGCAAATTCCTGTAACACGCCGAACACAACCAGTACTTGTCAGAAATTCCTGCAACTTCTTCAATGTTTAGGTCAGACTGCGAGAGTTATTTCAGGTTCATCTGATTCAGTGTAATTGATGTTAACTGTGTACCCAAGAATGGCAAATTAAGAAATTTAAGCAAAAAATTACATAAAACAAAGTATTTTATGTAATTTTTATGCAATAAAAGTGAAAAATGTTTGGAAATGATTCATCATTGTGCCTGTTAATCTGACAGTCGTGTATAGGCTTCAAAGATGTGCTGTGTGTAAATATAATAGCAGAGGAATACGCTGTGTGTGCCATATATATATGTGTCATCTCTGATTCCATAAGACTTTTTTCATATGCCCAAAACATTTGTGTCAGCCTGGAGCTATTGAGTGGCGTGATAAAGATAAATATCAGTCTTAAGGCGTGAAAACTAAGCATTTAATCCTTCTAGTTTAGCAAATAGATAATCTGATGCACCAGGCTTCCTACAGAATACATTACATGTCACCTTATATTGAGTTCTTATGGGTATTCTTTATAATTTAGATATAAAACAATTAAACAAATTACAGTAAGTGGGTTTTCATAAAGAAGTGGTCCTACTTTTTCCACTTGTTCATTAATCCACGTATGAATCCTCAAACACACCATGGCAGCATCGAGAATGTATCCCCAGTAATAACCGTCTTTAATTTAGGCATCTCCATGTAAAGCTGGTGGAGCTTTTGGCTTGAGTCTGATGTAGCCGTCCTGTAGGATGACTTTAACGCAAACTGACAGCTGAGTAAAAAAAAAAAAAAAAAAGACATGTAAGTCAATGGACTGGAGGCAAAAAGATGTCACGTGTGATTGTGCTCATTTTATTCTCTCTCTCTGTCAGGGAGGTTTTTAACGACTACTTTCTGATCTCTGCACGTTGTGCTGCTTTATAAGTAAACAGATGTTGAGCTCCCCATAAAATCTATCATAATGTGTGTAATCGTTAGAAAGCACCAAAGGCTGCCGTCTTCGGGTTTTCCACCCCAAGGAAAGGTGTGTAACAAGCCTTAGAGTCAAACACAGCAAATGGATGATTTAGTTAAAAGGAAATAATTTGGTACGTTTTCTATCTCCAGTGGACAAGTTTGGATTTCAGAATATTTCAGTATGATTATGCTCCTGCAATGAAACAGGAATTTATTTTTAGCAGGTGAACAGAGAAGTCCCATCAACTCTTTTTTTTTCTTCTCCAAAACGATTTCCTGAAAAAGCCTCTTCCTGCACACCAACCTCAACAACCTCAGCTGTGAACTGTGACACTGTTTGACTGGCTGTGACTCTGACCTTGCTGGGCACAGGGGGCGGGGGGTTTCCAGGAGAGTGGAGGGTAGGGATGACCGGAGCTGCCAGGGGGGTCTGTGCCGGCGTGCTGGGCTCGCTGCTGCTCATCTCGCCAGCAGACGCCGATGCTGAGCCGGACGCAGCCCCCTTCCCTCCGCCGCCCGCAGGTCGGCTGGGCTGCTGGAAGAACAGGGATCAAACGTGATAAATCAAATACAAATGACTTTTAAATAAACATTGAATAGTCAAGACAAATATGAATGTCGCAAAGGGTATTCTGTTGTTGGTGTGGCAGATTTGGAGGTCTCAGAAAACTGACTGCTCCTATTACGATATGATTTCTTTGGTTTTAGAAAATAAAATCTTGTCTATTTCAAATGTGTCGCTAAAACTGCAGAGTACATCGCTACATCTACATTCATTTCAATGCTTACTAACACAAAAATATGATCATAACCAAGAAATAAATGACCAAGATGCTAAACCCTAAACACAGCACCCAACATTGATTTTGCACAACCTCATCTTCATTAAAAAACACACACACTAGGAGTTGTTATCATCTACATGTTTACTACTGCTGAAGTGCTGAATAGAGCTGCATCAAGAGGTTGGCTCGAAATTGGAATCGGCCTTGACCAGTGACTGGCTGGTCAGAAACTCAAAATTCACATATATTTCTGATGTTTCCATCGAAATTTTGAGCAAAATTTGAGCAAACTTTTAAAATTTTGCAGAAAAAAAAAAGAACATTCCAATTAGACGTCTTTCTATCCACCAGTTTGGAGCAAATGAACTAGGCTACGGAAAGCGTAATTTCATCACAACTTCTGCATGGCTATAATAAACAGGAAGTAGAGGTTGCAAACTAGCGGGGACCACACATCTGAGAGAGGTTTTCAGGAACGTGTTGCTATGGGGTTGTCATTGTTCTGTCACGTCAACTAGTATTGGCGATGTTGCACGCTGTCTGGAGACATAGAGAAATAAATACAGTGCATTAACTCTTATTCATAGCAGCCAAAAACAACCTCTGGCAAGCATAAAAGCTTTTTTTGTGGAATTGAGGAATTTATTCTTAATTTTGCCATCAAGCTTTTCTAACACGAGTCTTCAAAATGTGATTTTAAAAGACGTCGATGGAAACACAGCTACCATCATGTCACTGTAAAACCACTCTTCAGTGTGGATGTTGACTCAAAGCTAGCAATTTTTAGTATGAGTGAGGTGTTAAAAATAAATTCACAAGAAGAGCGATTAAGTTAAAAGGAAAATGTATTGTCTATGACATGCCTGCAGCTCATTTAGGCCGTGAGAGAATGAGAGAGAGAGTTAGACTTTCAGTAGATAACAAGAAGGCTGAAAGGAGTACAGCAAAGTTGCTCAGTTTTATCCTTTTGAGCTTTCAATCTCAAACTTTCAGCTGTTGGCAACCTTTTGGAAAACTCAACTAAGGTAGGATCTGTTTTCTAGGGAACACAGACAGAGACTGCTGCTTTACATGTGCTAACTGAGCTAATTGCTAATATACTGTGCTAATTTCATTTTAAGATGTGAATGAAGCCATTATTTTGACTTTGTTTCGTAGCATATGCTCTACCACACAGTGTCACGGTGCCTCTGCTCCTGACATAACGAATAAATGATAATTCGTGGCAGAAAGACTGGTATACATTTTGGAATCTGGCTCTTGTCATACAGAACGTAAAAAGAATTTGGACTTAGCTAAAACTGGTACTGGCAGGTCTAAGCAAAACCAGAACCGGAGATCAGATTCGGCCCCAAAAATGAATATTTAGTTTTAGAGTGGACTGTAAATCCAATTGTTTTCACCAGTGATAACCGGAATCTCAGACAAACTAAAATAAATAAAATTCAAGCATGATTTCTGATTGTTTTTCATAGTTCTCTACTGTCCACACACTAAATTTTGTAATCTCAAATATAAATCTGCAACTGGAAAAGGGTCAAATTAGGATTTAAAAATGTTGCCTTTGCTTTTCAAATTGTTATACTGTGTAATGATTCTTTGCTCGTGTTTAGTGGAAAGAGGTAGAAATATAAATAAATAAATAAAAAGTTGTGAAATTGCTTGTCTAAAAGTAATTGTCCATACAATCACAGAGCGCTGCATGAGGGAAAAGCAACAATCAACCACATTAATGACGCTGCCTGAAAGGAGCTGGAAGCCCTGACGGTACAGAAGACTGGGCTCACCTTGGGCCTTCTGGCCGTGGTCTGAGGAGCAGAGGGAGGAGAAAATAAAGGGGGAGAGGGAGCAGGAGAAGGTCAAAGGGCAGGAAGAGAAGGAAGGGAAGAAGGAAGGAAACAAACAGCCAGGGTTAGAGATTCAAGGCACAATACATCATAATTGGGAAATCACTGAAAAAAAATAAATAGAGAAAAGGGTTGATAGTAACATGACTGATGTCTGACTCTAAAATCTCCCCCCACCCCTCTAATCATCTGTATTTCTAAGGACTGCTCTCCTAGCTCTCTGTAGTACCTCATCTCTTCCACTCATGTGACCAGAAGCTCAGCAACAACAGCGCGCTGTGACTGGTACCGCCGCTTTGACACCAATGCCCACTTTGTGTCTCTAGTCGTCTTATCTGAGCCTGGATGTATTGTGCTGCGCACGCAATACAGACGCGCTGAGTGAAAGAGCCTGTTATCCTGATACATCACTTGTCAAGATCGAGACGCTGCACACGACCGGCTGAAGGAGAATGCAGAAAAAATCCCAAGAGTTTACGTAACAGACCCAAGTCTCACTTTTCAATTAAAAAATCCTTCTGGAGACAGAGAATGTCGAGCAAACACTCTGAAGAAGAGGAAATAATTACATTATTTCAACACATCTCCCGACTGTTATCCAAGTTTTCTGTCTGATCAAAAAATCTAAAATTTTAACATTAAATGTAAGCTTATATAAAACAGATATAACTGCCCAAACACAGTAAAATCTTCACTTACATTCATTTTATCTATTTGATTTTGAGAAATCCGGGTAAGAAACACATTTGGTAATGAGTGCAATGCTTAATACAGATATGATTCAATACAATTTTCAGTAAGTCACCCAGTGTACCTTCTGTCCATAAAATACACGTAAAAAAAATCTTCTCAGAGTTGCATGTGATCAGTAGAAATGGTTTTCCTGAGGTTTGTGCAGCATGACATGGCTGTTTTAATTAATTATTTTATTTTTGGGTTCAGTGATGTATTCAGATATCAGATCATATATCATATTTTGACGTTTTGTTACTACAGTGCATAAATATATCCACGCATCTGTTACTGGTGAAAATGTTATCACTTTTGTGACTATGCATCATAATGCATCTAAAATGATGCATTATGCATTATTTTTTCCCAAAAATGTTCTCTCTCACTTTGGCTATCGTCCTTTATTGGACTACAACAGGATCCGTCAGTGGAACCTGAGTGAACAGCTGTGGCGTGAGCCTCTAGGTTATGAAAGAAGCTTCACTGAAATCACAGAAGAACCAGACCTATTATTATTATTATTTTTATTATTATTATTATTATTATTATTATTATTATTATTATTATTATTATTATTATTATTATTAATGTGTAAGCATAGACTTCTTACCATATAGAAACCACACCAGAGATATACTGATGTTTCAAAATGGGTGAAATTTCCCATCACCCTGTTCCCACAGTGTAAAATCCTTCCAGTGAGGTAGCAGAGAAAAGTGTCGCAGTGAGCGGCGTTTTCTCCTGCTCTACACACAGCAGTGCTCCTTCCCCACCTGTTGCTTTTTTTTCTCGTGAAACAGACAGGTTAAGCAGTTTGGAAGCCTTTCCAGGATTGGCAACAAGGTATAAAATCCTTCACAATAAGCATTTGAAAACTAAAACTAAATGTAGCTGGGTTTTTTCATTCTGTATTCCTGCCAGTCTATGGATCAAAATCAAACTAACCATAAATAACTGTGACATTATTATAAAGCTGTTTTGAGTTTAACCTCAATAGGAGTGACACTTGCTTTTATGTTTTAAACTAAAGCAAGAAGATTGATTTATGTGTTTTTCTCTTTAATTTCCTAAAAAAAAAAGAATTTTGGCAAGTTTCTGCAGAGCAGAAATGTCATTTCACACCTAAAGCTAGTCAAACATGACCTATCACCAGGACAGAATGTCAGTCAGACTCATTTCTTTAGACTTCTGTGTCAAAAGATAGTTCTGTAAAACGTATTTGACTCCTAACTGATTACTCCTGTTTCTGCTTTTTTGTCACTCCCAAATTTTTCACTTCATAAGGAAAAAAACAACAGATTTGTGGTTTAATAAGGGGGGAAAAAAACTATACAAGCCAACATGGTCCTAAGTATTAACGTAAATACCTCCTAAACCTTATAACTTAATCTGGGCGACATAAACTCCAGCCAAGTGTCTGGGATTGCTGGCAATGAGTCTTTTACATCGCCGTGGAGGAATTTTAGCCCACCCTTCTTTGCAAACTTGTTCTAATTCAGCCACATTGGAGAGTTTTCCAGAATAAATCACACAAAGTAAGCTTGATCTGAAGATCTGGACATTCTGCATCAGGATTTTCTGATTCTATCAATCACGGCATGTGGTCCAGACCTGGAAGCAGGAAAACAACCACCACCATGTTGGACTGTATGATGTCCTTTTTCTGAAACGCTGTCAACGTTTATACCAGATCTACTGGAATATTCCTCTTTCAAAAATGTTTTTGCTCATCAGTTCACAGAATATATATTCCCCAAATCATCAAGATGATTTTTTTTTGGTAAATATGAGACAAGCCTTTGTGTTCTCTTCAGTCAGTAGTGGTTTTAGCCTCGGACCTCTCCCATAGATGCATGATTGACCAGTTGCTTTCTCACTGTTGATTCATGAACACTTAATGGCTTCAAGATGAGTCGTTAATGTGTTTCTGGAGTAATTTTGATAGGCTGATGCCTTCTGGGAAGTGTTAGCACAGTCCCATGTTGACTCCATTCGTGGACAATGGCTCTCACTGTGGTTTGCAGGAGTCTCTGAGCCTTTGAAAGGCTTTTAAAACCCGTACCAGACTGATAGATGTCAAGGACTTTGTTTCTCACCTGTTCTTACTTCAGATTGGGGCATGATATGTTGCCTTTTGAGGTCTTTGTAGCCTACTTCATGTTGTCAGACAGGTACTAAACAAGTTCTCTTATGGTCTTGGCGCATGGGGAGCAACAAACAACAGCGACTAACGGCTTTCATCGCCACAGCAGTGAAAACCCAACACGCAGGACGCGACAGCGATGGCAGCGTTTCAAACTGTGCTGTTGGATCGCTTATTTCCCAGAAATTTTATTGGTTATGAAATTGGATGGCTTTTGATATTTTCCATGCAGTCCATGACGGACATGGGAAGAGTCAGAAGATTTACCTGGAACTGAATGAAACCTTGCTTTTTAATGTCTACCCTACAAAAGAAAAATGCAACCGGGTTCCTCCGATATTACAGAATATATTAGAGAATATCACCATTTGATTGCGCGCCTCACAGCTGATCCAGATAAATGGCTGTAGTGCCAAACGACGACAACAACAAAAGCTCAACATTGTTCAACTTTCTCCTGTCGCGTCGCAAGGTCACATGTACGAGCTCAAAATTTCCCACGCACATATTTCCACGTTTCCACGCTCATTTCCACGTTGCCCACAGGAAATGAGCAACGTCGCTCCCCGTGTGTCGAGCCCATTGAGGTCTTGCGGTAATCAGGTCTGAGTGTGGCTAATCACTGTTAGCTTATACTTTAACAAGTGGAGCCTGTATGTTGTTTACATAGTGCACTGGTTGGTTTGCATGGCCCTTTTTCCACAGTAAATTAAAACTGGCTTTTGTATTTCATTGTGTTATCTTTGTCATATATCAAAATTTGTTTTGTGATCTAAAACACTTTAGTGTAACATACAAGCAGAAACAGAAGGGTGGATATACTTTTTTTGTAGTCCTGAAAGTCCAAAATAAACACTGCAACGTACGTTTTCATGTACATTTCTGTTCCTTTCTAATAATCTAAGCACATCCACAGACGTGTATAATGTTCCCCACAAGCTCCTGGCCTTCTACCTTCTACCTTTCACTTTTCACCCTTTGTTGCCTTCTGCACATGGACTCCCAGCCCTGCTTGGCTTCAGGCATCATTATCGCTTCGGCTCATTATTGCTCTTTATTGGATTAGGGTAGGATCATGCAGATGAACTGAGCCTGAGTAATGTAAACAGCTGCAGCCAATTTCCAATGAGCGCTTCTATCACGTAAAACACTGTTGGCATTCTAAATGATCAGGAGAATCACAATATTCTATAGATCAGGGTGTGTACAACATAACATAATTGCTGTAAAACATTAAAAAAAAAGTTTTCACTGTAAGCAAAATAAAACACAATACTTTAAAGCAGCAGACACATGCTTGAACACAAAATAATTCTGCCAAAAAGGCCCCAAAGGTGAGGAAAGGATGTACTAAACAATAAGAAGACTGCGGGAAGACTTTCAAATGTCACTGAAGAGGGAAGGAGGGGAAAAAGGATGAAAACTTCTAAGCATGACCTTCATCAAATAAAAGCACGATGAAAACAACGACAACAGCCACATCCCAACAGATAAAGAGGATCATAGGAAGTTCTGTACCTTCCGGGTTGCAGGAGTCTGTCTCATCATATTTGTAGGAAAAGGAGACACACACACACACACACAAGAGACAGTGACCAAGGTAACACGCACAGAGGAAGGAGATAAAACAGGTAAGGAGCCACAGAGAACGAGTTCAGGACAGACAGGCTGAAGCCGAACAATCAGACAGGCAGCGGCTCAGGCTGGGAAGCTGCAGTGGTGCAAACGGCCGTGACGATTCATTCCCAGGCTCCCCCCCTCCCTCCTTCGGTCCATCCCTTCCTCCCACTGTCGTCCTCCTTTATGTCCTCTTTCTCGGCTTCTCTCATAATCCGTTCGCCGGAGCGCCCTCGGTCCACGCCTTTCTCCGTGCTTTCCGGACGCTGACAACCTGCCGCCACGAGCTCCAGACCCCCGCTGCCGTCGCCCGCCACACGAGAGACGCTTCTGCTCCCCCTAACCTGCCCCGTCTCCTCTCCCTCCCCTTCCCCCGATTGTGATTTGTCAGCCCGAAGCCGATGCCGAGCTCCCGCATTACATCACCGTGTGCCCTCCCTGCCTCCTCGCTGCTCGCCCACTCATCGCCACCCTGACCAGAGACAGACAGACAGCGAGGAAAGAGGGAGGGGGGGGGGAGGGATGGGTGAGGCAGTAACTGGGGACAGACAGAGGCTGTGAGACAGAGGAGGGCGGCGCTGTGAATGGAAGTGTTGGGGGGAAAAAATGAGCAGCGATGCTGATACAAACCTCTGGTCTCCTAGCAACACTGGCAGGCCCTCCAATGGAGGTCGTTAAAATAGCGTTAAAAAAAAACCCACAGCGGGGGTTACACCTGATCTGCTTCATGAAATATTTATGAAGAAGGCCCTCCTGATTGTTATTCACCAGCTATTTATTTTAGTTTCTGAATCTCCCTTAGATGGATTTGAACAGCTGTGGTCATATTTAAAAAAAAAAAAAAAAAAAAAAGACCCATCAACCTGTTGCTTGTAACAGGGAGCCATGTCAGGTGGTGAGGGAGGATTTTCTCCACCTAAAGGCGTTCACTTTTCGCCCTGACTGGGTGCTGCCATGTGAAAGCTGGAAAGTGAGGCCAGTCTATTCACTCCCGTCTGCCTCCCTGTGCTGACAGGGTTTTCCTCTAACCTTTAAAAGGTAAAAACCTTCCTTCCCTTTACCTTCAGCTCAGTGACATTTAGCTAGATACGAGCAGTCGAAGCCTGTTGGTTTCCACTCAATCTCATCAATCTTGCTATAACAATAAAATAACCCTACAAGTAAAATAAAATAAATAAAATCACCATAAAAAGGCTAGATATTTGCAACAAGTATCAGCATCATTGAAGTCATAGGTAGTGTTTTTTTTTTTTTTGCAAAGGTATTCATACAACTTAGAGTCTTTCCCCATTCTGTCGCCACCAAGTCAATATATTTTAATCTGATTTCTTTAGATCGACCAACATCAACAGCTATGTAGTAGATTAATATACACACATCATTTTATTTAAATTTTTACAACAAAAAAAAGCATAAAGGTGTGGAGTGTAGTCGTATTCAGGATCAGATTTAAGTCTGGACTTTGACTAGGCCATTCTATCCTATGAATATGCTTTGATCTAGACGTGGACCAGATGTTGAAACACAATGTTCATCACAGCATCAATGTGTGCCACTAAGCCCTGCTGGCACACAATATTAGCTAGGATATAATATTTCATGCTCTGCATACTCATATTTAGACATTTGGATAGACTGTAACTGTACTTTAAGGTCACAGTATGTCTTTTTGTGGTAGTATTGTATAATATAGAATTGAATTCAGACATTTTCCTGACATTGCGCCATCCTACCTGGATCTAAACTGTTAAATTGTAGCTTCGGCAGTATGTTCTGGTTCTTTGTCCTGCTGGAAGGTGAACCTCTGCTCAGGCTCAAATCTTTTCCGCCCTCAAACAGGATTTGTTTCTTCACACATAAACTCTGACCGGCTGCCCTGTCTCTGTGGAGGTAGAGCCGCCTCACAGCATGATGCCACCACTACCATGCTTCCCGGTGGGGGTGTTTAAGGTGACATGCGGCGTTATTTTTCTGCCCCAGTGCTTTGCCTGCAGGGAGGAGAAATTATTTGGGTCTCATCTGACCGCAGCACCTTCTTCCTCACGTTCGCTGGGTCTCCTACATGACTTGTGGAAAACTGCGAAAGGGATTTTCAAAAGCGTTCTTTCGACGATCTTTCTTCTCCCCATTCTTCCTAAAGGCAGAATATGTGAAGTCCACCACACATAGTTGTGTCGTCAGCATATTTTCCCACCAGAGCAGTGGATCGCTACACTTCCTCCATTGATTCTCTGATTAAGGCTCTCCTTGTCTGGCCTGTAGGTTAAATCTGGAGGACTAGTCCTGGGTTACTCTGCAGTTTGTACCCCGTTCTTTCCGTTTGTGGAGGCTGGATTGAATAGAAATCTAGAAAACGTTTAAAGGCTTGAGATATTCTTCACAGCCTAACCCTGCTTTAAACTCTTCTACCTGACCCGTCTGCAGTGTCACTTGGTCTTGTCCACTAAGTTGTTCTAACAAACCTCTGGGATTTCTGGCTTTTATTTTAATGTTTTTTTTTTTTATTTGTGTTAGTCTGACAAATCAAATCCCAATAAAATATATTGAGTTCTGTGGCTGTAGTGTGACAAAATGTGACCATAACCGTTAGCCCTACTTCTGCTCATCAAACGTTCAGTGATTGTAGCCAAATTAGTTTGCATTGCCATATTAACTGGTCTAATTGGTCATTTGAGTCCTAAGCAGCCAACAGCTATTTGAGTAACTATCGTGATATCTCCCTCAGCTCCACTAATCTCCTTCTCTGCTCCAACAGCTCAGCAGGTAGTCAGAGAGCTGTAAGAGGATTAATCCAAGCCCGATACTCTCATTAGCCGCAAGCTTTGAACATAAAACACTTGTCATTTCACGGACAAAAATATGACGAAAGATAGGTGGTGTTGGAAAAAAAAAAACAAGAAAAAAAAAACTCTGTTTATGTGTATTATAACAGAGCAGTCAAGGGAGATCTGTTCAATTTAAATATTTAACGTCTTTCTCTGTAAGCCCTTTGCTTTCTCTCCACTGTGCAATTCAAGGGATGCTCTCAGAGTGATGGAGTGAGAGGCTGGGAGGCAGAAAGGACCGACCAGATGAGCTGCAGATGGATCGGGTTCCCAGCAAAGAGCAGCTTTATTGGCCTGAGGTCATTTGGTGCAAGACAAAAAGGGGATAAAATTACCACCGTGGGCGCATTAGCATCACATAACCAAACACTCTCAGCCTGTATGGGGAGGATATTTCTACAAGTCACATGTCTCTTACCATCATCTGTAAAAAGGATGCACACGTCGAGCCCGTCCCTGTTCCCTTTATGTTCAGAAATGTCAGCTTTCTTCAGACTCAGTGACTGAACATTGGAGGCTCCGTGTTCAGAGTTCTCCCTCCGATGGTGAAATTCAGCCTCCTGGCGAGGAGATGCTGTGCTGGAAATGATTGAATGCACCGAGCCGACAGCAAATCTATGCTCTGCAGGTCTCTGTGGGAGGGGGAGGGGGGGGGGGTCTCGTTTCACCTCGGTCACACTCTGACATTCTCCGTCCAGTCAGGCAGAGGAACCTCTGCACATATGAGTCAGAGGACGACGATTGTTCAAGAGCCACAATGGAGCTCATGTTAGGTCCAAAAAAACGTTGATTTAATCAGATTTTAAAATGTTTAAAGTAACGTGCAAATATTTCAGGGCACATTACATTTGTATCCTTTACGCGGTTCAATTGGGGAGGCTCCTGATTGAAGGTAAGCTTATCCTGCTGCAGGACAAAAAGCTGAGAATCGATCAGTGAGCTCCAGCTCTTTCTGCTTCTGCCTGCTGCGGGACAATTTGTTCACACATGCAGCCAAACTCTCTAAATCACCTCAAGCAACAACAACAACCACTGAATTATGCACTTCTCTAAAAACTGAGCAGGGAAGCAGAACTGCATTATTTCTGGCCCAGGAGATTTGCTATTACTGACTGTAACTTTTTCTACTGGCTGCAAAATCAGCTCCAATATATAAAAAAAATACTAACTGGAAATAATTACTGAGAGAAGAATCTGAAACTGGCTCATACTCCTGATGCTACAGCTACAATAGCTAGAATAGTCTAAACTGATTTCCTGACATTTTATCATCATAACAACAACAACAAAAGGTTTGCACTAATCTTAGATGTCTTTCCTTTAAGATGACCACAACAGGAAATGTTACAGTTATGTTGTCATTAAATAATAGACTCAGCCCCTTTACACCTGTTTAAGATGGTGAATCAGCCAACAAGATGGCAGCAGCTCCATGCATTCAGACATCTGGACACAGAGAAGAGGACTTCCTGAAGCTCAAGATGAGAGCCAGGCTGAGGAAGACCCGAGGTCTGAGTGATGCTGAACATGGCCAGAAGGAGTGGTCTGAAAATTTTACTGGGTTTTTCAGGCACAGACGTCTTTTCGGTTAGATTCGTCTGGGAAAGAAAGCATTTCCAGTGAGCATCGGTTCTGTGGACCAAATAGGTTGTTGATGTCAGAAGAGATCAAGCAAACTGATTTGAAATGATATAAACGACTGGCTTCTACTAGCAGAATAATGAGCCGTGTCACAAAGATCCAATCAACTCAAACTGGTTCCTCGAACACGACGATGAGTTAGCTGTGTGCTCCTGTAATCTTCTCCATCACCAGATGTCAAGAAAACGCTACATCCTTTGGGAAGTGGTGGGATGGCGATTCTTATCATGGATGTGCAGCCAACAACTCTCCAACAGCTGCTTGAGCCAATCAGTTCAACACAGTTCAACCCAGAAGAGGTTATGAGGGTAAAGGGGGGGGGGGGGGGGGGGTGTCCAACCTGTTAATAACAAGGTGTATCTTACAAGTGACAGTAGATCTTTTTAGAGCTGGTGGACAACAAATCAATGATCTCCAAGAAGATCACGGAGAGTTCAAAGCGACATCAGTGGGAGCCTTAAAAATGTCATCTATATAACCAATGATGGAAGGCCTGCTGGGTTAGAAGAGGAGACAAATGCAGAACATTTCTATTTTCACAGTTACATGTCATGATTATGGACAGCAGTTTGCATTTGTCCTGAGCGCCGTAACTAAGAACAGAAGTTTTTCAGACATAAAGTCTGAAAAATCTTGAAACCGGAAACATTTGAACACTCCTTTTGCTTTATTCCAACGCACCTAATTACGCACAGAAAGCAGACAGACACAGAGCGGGGAGACAGACCAAACATGACGGTCGGAGCTGAATGAATGGACAAAGATGAGAGCAGAGCGCGAGGCGAGGCGGCATCAGTTCAGGAGACGAAGGCCTACGCAGACATCAGCCTGCTCTCTGCCAGCCTCCACTTACACAAGCGCAGAGCGCCTCGCTACAAACAACAGGGACGGCGGCGCGGTGAGCTGTGAGGAATCATGGGTATATGACAGGGGCGGCTCCGTTTGCCATGCAGCGGCTAGGCCATTCAGAGCCACGGCTACCACGGCGACTGCGGCCATTATCATCAGAACACTGCAACAGCACCGAGTTTAGAGAAACATGCAGCACCTTTTTGGGCTTCAGTCCTCGCTGTGTGGTCCAAGGAGGGACGGGAGGGAAAGGAGGGAGGGGGGGGGGAGGTTAAAGGTCAAGAGAAAAACAACGACATGCAGGGGCTGATGGGAGCTGAGGTGGTTTTGGTCATCTTTGGAGGAGCCCAGTCAGACATTTCAATTCTTTACTTTGCACTTTTACAACCAGGTCCTGGTCTCACACATTCTTTAGTTTCTCATGAGATGCACATGTAGTGTCGGTCCGAGGTAAGAATACTTCATAAACTTTACCACATTGCATCATAACCGCAAACTTCAATGTGTTTTATAGGGATTTTATGTGCTAGACCAACATAGCACAGCGCATTAAAGTGCAGTGGAAGGAAATCTTTTTTTTTTTTTGTTTGACAATTAAAATGTGTAAAACGTGTGAAACTAACTGCATTCAGTCTCATCAGGGTCAAGACCATGTGCTAGTAGGTGCAGATCTCTTGGTGAATATCTCTACCAGTTTTGCACAACTAGAGACTGAAATATTTGCCCAATCTCCTTTCCAAAGCAGCTTGAGCTCAGTCAGACTGAATCGCACATCAGTTTTCAAATCTTGCCACAGACAATCAGTTTGATCTAGAGCTGGACTTGACTTGGCCATTGGAGCGTGAATATTCTTTGATATAAACCATTAGTTCAAAGCTCTGGCTCTATATGGCTGTATTTAACTTCCCATGCTAAATAAGGCCTTCCACACAGCATAATGCTGCCATGACCATGTTTCCCCCTTTGAGGAAGGAGTGTTCACAGTGAGGCATTTAGCACGTAGCCGAAAAAGTTACATCTAGATCTAGTCACACTAGAGCACCTTCTGCAAGGCATATGCCATGTCCTCACCATGGCTTATGACAAAGGCACTTGTTATTGCTTTGTTTGAATAATCACATTCTTTTAAGACACTCTTTAACATGTGTCACACATAGGAACACTATTTATTAATGTGACGGCTGAAGCCAGCTGGTTTCACTGAATGGCATTTTAGGGTAAATGTAATTTAATTTGTTAAAAATGCAAAACTATATATACATTTCCTTTCCCTTCACGATCATCTGCTCCTTTATGTTGGTCTATCATATCAAATCCTAAATAAAAGAGGTTGCTGTTTGAGGTTTTAAAATGACAAAATGTGAAAAAGAGTCAAACTATTTAGCAAGGCAAGGCATGGTAAAAAAAAAAAAAAAAAAGGACACACACAATGTGGTTAATTCGACTTAGGTTGCTGTAATATTATTTCAGCTGATGAAACCAGACTTCTAGAAAATGTTGTGAAAGGCCGACCTCTCGTCAGGAACCTTTCCCTGTACACGTTGCATATGTAAGGTCAATTTATGCCAGCCTAAGGTTAACAATACAAGACTTTGTGTTTAAAATGCCACATAAAACATTTTATGACTAATAGTGAACTAAAAAGATACTCTGCCTTCCACCCAGCATCAGTTGTGATTTAATTCAAGGGAAATGACGCCCTCTGCTGGTCAACATTTCAGGCTCAGGATCCAAGAAGCTGGATTGCAATATTGGTTTCAGATCATTTCAAAAGCACACGCATTTTTGAGCCAAAATGGTCGTTGTCTATATTCTCCTTCTGGAAACCAGATTTAACTGGTTAAAATGCCAGAAGCAATCATATCAGTGCTAAAGGATACTGAAAATGCTTCTTTTTTTTTTTCTTTTTTTTTTTTACCTTGCCACAGTAAACAGAAAGACTTGGTTAGTTTGTGTATCTTTTTAAGTTTCCATGCACACATGTGCCTGCAGGGTACTGTGTGTCCAGGTGTATGCTGCCGTATCTTCTACTGGGGAAACTACACCACTGTACACGCCGTCTGACCTACCAGTTTGGCAGACTTGGACGTCTCCAGGATCTCTGCAGAGATAAAACAGCGGAATAAAGAAATAAAGAAACGTATTAAAATGTTATCAGCTAACTGTGCTTTACAAGTTATAAAGCTCTGAAACAGATCCTGGTATAAACACAGTAAAGTCAATATAATGTGTTTGAACAGATGGTGAGCTCTTAACACTGCACTGTCACATCTACTTCTCCCTACCACCATTGTCAGGTCCTTCATGATAGATCAAGTGCTTACGTATATCTTTTTAATCTGACATATTGGATCAATTTAGGCAAAGCAACAAGACCATTACAGGTGATTAACAGGATCAAAATATAGGAAAAGAAAACATTAGAAAGTACTTTGCAAAATGAAGGAAGAAAAAGTTTGGAAGACATTGTTCCAGTGAAGAATTCGACTAAAGATAAACGCATGGATTAGTTTTACAATATTCTGCTGTGACATGAGTCCTTTAATACTGAAACTGTCCATCAGGTGATAGAAGGCCAACTTTGCCTCTGAAGGTTCAAATCAGAGGTTTCAGTAGTTTCTAGCTGTGATAACGGAAGCTGTGCGCGGACTCTTGAGCCCTCCTCCTTTGGTCCTAAAATGATTACTTAGGTTTTGTTTTTATTCACCTAAAGAAAATGATGCCACATTCACACACTGCACTGCAAAAATAGAACTAAAAGTAAGTGAAATTTTCTTGAAATCATTGTAATTTTCCTTGATTAGAGCAGGTTAATAAGACTATTTGCCAATGGAATAAGATTTTTGCACTTAAAATAGGAACAATTCATCTCCATCGTCTTATTTCATGTGCAAGATGTCTAATTATGTTATTTTAGAGATGAATTGTTCCTATTTTAAGTGCAGAAATCTCATTCTATTGGCAAATAGTCTTATCTACCTGCTCAAATCAAGGAAAAATACACTAATTTCAAGAAATTTGTACTTATTTTTAGTTCCCTTTTTGCAGTGTGATTTGTTCTGTGCATGTACTCAACGCTTGAACCGGTTCATAATCCAATAACGTCCCTGTTGGACAGTGCCTCCCACCCCAGGCATGAAGCTGTTGCAGAGCCGGAGAGCTCCTTCAGGGACAGACCCCTGTATCCTTGGTGCACAAAGGAGCGTCATTGCAGCTCCTTCCTCCCAGCATCTATTAGACTTTTAGAACCATCACTGCTCCCTACAAGTGTTTACAATCCCTGCTGATTCTGCCACAGTCTTTTCATTTTTATAAATACTCTGTTGGTGGGTTTTGTTGCATAAATATACATACATGTTTTACAATTTGTTTAAATTACCCTAGTCAGTTTCATATGTATTTAATTTCTTTCATTATGCTTTGTTTAATAACAACAATTACTGTGTACATAGTATATTTTCTATGTTGTAAATTTGCCCTTACTGTGTGGTCTTTTATATTTCTGCTTTTGTGTTTATCTGCCTCTGGATGGATTTCTTCAGTGATCGAGATTTGTTAAACAGCTCCAGAACTTCAGAACAGATATTTATTGTATAAACTCGCTTTAACAATGGATGTGTTTGGTAACACTTTAGAGATAATGTTTTATATCACAGAACAGAGAGCCGTGATAGGCTTTTATTTTGCATAATCAGTCTTTAATTGCTCTCTTTGTTGAGCAGTTTTATTTTTAGAAAGCTTTGGTTTGTTACGTTTGGATTCTTTTTGGAGAATGGAAAAACGGACAACACTGAAGACAAGTATTGTTTTCATAGTCAGTGTTTCCCCATTCTTTCTTGGGGAAACTGTGAAAGTAAATGTCATACTTTTCCTCACCTTCCAAGACTGTAGGAACCCTATGAATGTGTTCAACGTGTTGAGAGCCCTTACCTCGTTTGGGGACCCTGCCGGTGGTTGGCTCAGGTGTCTCCGGAGATGTGTCCGCTCCGTCGTCAACCAGCTGGATCTGAGACAGAGGGACGTAGAGCAGGAGGCAGTCAGCCATGTCTGTCAAACCCCCACAGACATTTACCAGCAGCCCGTTCTAGTGAGCGACTGAGCTGGCAGACAGATGTGAGTAGGAGAAAACGCAGGAGCAAAACTGGCAGGGATGCTCACTCACATCCACATTTGAACTACGTTACATAACGACCAGCTTTTATTTTTGTCTTATAAGAAATTAAGTATAGCAGTATTTAAACTTTTTTTTTTTTTACAAACATCCTCATCAACCTCATGATTATCTTATAGAAAAACAACAAGATTGTTTATAGTCCGAATAATTAACAAAAGCACTTAAGAATACATCAACTGTTACTGCAGGTATTTGGGATGGGCTCGAAATAGTATTTGGCTTTTTTATTTTTTTATTCAGAAAATTATAAATATCTTATTTGATTTTAGAGGAGTCACACAGTACAACGTTATCTGATGATGAAAGCAATCCTATATCTGCTGTCTCTGTGCTGTCTCTGTGATGTGACTCTGCTTTGTTGGAAGGAATTCTTCACAGTAACTTCAATGGTCAGGAATCATCCAATGAAAATAAGAAAAGGGAGTACATCGGCTTCCACACCCAATGGTGACCTAGAAAATAGGTTAAAAAGGTCTTCAAATAAATGTATCTTTCATTACAAAACCCTCCTCTCAACACTGCAGAGAAAAAAAAACATTTACAGGTTTTGACAAAATCTACAGAGGCGCAATTATTGCTAACACTGCTGCTAATACTTGTACAATCCACATCGGCCAATAGCAGAATGCTTACAACATTTCACAAGACCGCAGCATGCAGAGGAAGACTCTTTGACCCTCTATACAGTCTCCTTAGGCCTGGGTCCTGTCTGATGCTCTCCTCCTGTCAGCTAAGCCCATAGGTTTTCTATAGGATTTAGGTCTGTGGACTGAGATGCCCATGGATGGAGGTGGATTTTGTGTCTGCTGAAACCTTGTTGAACTGATTTGGCTATAAGCACCAAGTTCCTGGGGGTGCACATCACGGACAACCTCACCTGGTCTGTGAACACCACGTCACTGGTGAAGAGGGCACAGAAGTGCTTGTACTTCCTGCGGAGAATGAGGAGAGCCCATATGCCCCCGCCCATCCTCACGACCTTCTACAGAAGCACCATAGAGAGCATTCTGACAAGCTGTCTCTCTGTGTGGTGTGGAGGCTGCAGTGCCGCCGACTGGAAGAACGTGAGGAGATTGGTGATGACAGCAGAAGGGATCATCGGGGCTCCTCTTCCCTCCATTAAAGACATTTTATCGCAGCGCTGTGTGTCCCGAGCCCGTAACATCATCAGAGACCCCTCACACCCCCACCATGGACTGTTCTCCCTGCTGCCCTCTGGAAAGAGGTTCCACAGCATCAGCTGCAGGTCCACCAGGTTCTGCAACAGCTTTTTTCCTGTTGCCATCAGACTGTTGAACTGCTGAAACTGCTGAAGCCATTTCAATTGCTTACATAAATCGCTGCTGCATCTTTATCCTGAAACTTGCTGCAATTAACTGTGGGTTTTTTCTTCAAGCTGTATGCCCACGAAATTTCGTTCTGTATGCACTTTGTGCATACAAAATGACAATAAAGTTGTCTAAGTCTAAGTCTATCCAAAGCTCACTGTTCCAGCTAAAGTCCCGGTAGAGTTGAACAAACTGCATTTTATTTTCTGCCACTTTCAAAGAACCGCTCGGGCTGTAGTAGATTGCATCTAATTGTTTTAATAGAGACTTGGTGACTCTAAGATGCTGTGAAGATTTTACCTCCCTTATCCTCTTGATCGCTGCATTTGATGGCGAGATAAGCATGGGTGCTTGACCTGTGCTGCTTATCGGCTCTATAGCTATAGATTTATTGCTTTATAGACCAATTTACAGCCTGCGTCATCAAGAAGCTGCACGCAGAAGCACCGCTGCCATTTCTCAAACATAGGAGAAGACAGGGCCAAATCTAGTAATCTTCAGTAAAACCAACTCAGTGAGGTACCTGGTTAGACCTGCTACAGTAGTGACAGAAAACGTGGGAAAGGAGGAGGAGTTGCAATATATAAATGGGGCACTCTAAATTGTACAAAGGTTGACTGAAATGATGACATACAGTTTGAACGTTATTGCCTACATGTTTGTTTTTAATCAAGAATGAGCTTTCATATTATGGTCCTCTACATTGACACATTGGGTTACACCACTATACAGACAGCAGTCAACAACATAAAATGTTGAACTGAATGCAACGACTGTCCACATGCCCACCTAGGAGGAATCATTCCTGCAAGTCAATGACTCGATGCAGTCTGCATCCAGGCTGGGATTCAAACCCAGGACCTTCTTGCTGCAAAGCAACAGTGCTACCAACTTGTGCAACTCTGGTGCGCAGTATAAAAAACTGAACTGTATTGAAAGGACACTGTCTTTTACGCATTCATGCTCCCACACAGTGTAAATACAGGCAAGGCTCCTGCAGAATTAGAAAAAAAATACCTCAACTCTTCAAACAGAGGCTACTTTCAGGATAACTACTGGAAGATGAGAACTATCTACCAAATATTAACACATTTAATAAAGGATTATTTTCAAACAATCAAAACCAAAATAACAGACCATCGAAAAGAGCCATATCCAAACTCTCATGGCATTTGATGTTCAGGTCGACGGCTGGCTTCCTGTGGATTTCTGAACTGCTGTAGTGGACATGGTCGCTGCATTTGACACAGCCGATCATTTTTGCCCAAATCTGGCCTTTTGTAATATATAATTCACACACTGTAGCCTTTTACCTTTGGCTGGAGGAGGTTTTCAGACTTTAGGACCAAAAACTCTGCATCAATGTCATGTTTTCTGTATATGTCTGCAAATTACGTAGTCATACATAAATTGTCTGTTATGTACACACTAGGTTTTTCCACCAAATATGCAGGTGTTTGATTGCAAACAGTAAATGGGTCCAGTAAAAGGTATTTTCATAGTCTATTCTACTAGATTAGTTCTGTGCGTTTACTGTTTCTGCTTCAATACATTTAAAAACCACAATCAAAACTAAACGCGGGCACAATGGCCACCTGTCAGTTCTCAAACCTTATCTAATGTGTCGAGGGATTGGTGTCGCTGACACCAAGAAGTAAAACGTTTTGTTTTTTAGCCAAGCATGCTAACAATGCTTTAAACTTGTGTTCAAGGGTAAGGGAAAGCCCTGAAAGTGTCAAACAACTAAAGCTGCCTGGAAAGGGATTGTTTTTACAAAATATCTTCACAGCCCATGAGGCAGCAACCATAACACAGCTTTTTCTGGCTGTGAAGTTACATTTATGTGACCTTGTATTGGGTAAAGGTGGTCTGCTAACTTTGCTGATATTAGAGCTATTGGTATGTTCAATAGCTTTGACTAAAGCCAACATCGTGCTCTAAAAAACATCAAACATCGCTCACGTCTGATGTTTATGACTTTCCATCGTCTTTAACGAAAAACTGTTTCAAAAAGATTAGAAAATAATTGTTTTAGATACGCTCTTCAGAATGGGTCTGTGGGAGTCAAACCAGGGAGCTTGCAGCCCCTCCAGGACACAAGTGCCCTGCTTTCTAACCATTAGGCCATCACTCCCCCATGGGATAAGGCAGGCTTCAAGCCGAGGAGTTTAGGTGTCTGGCTCCCAAGTGATGGCAGGATGTAGGGAGGAGATGGATTGGGTCTTCATCTGCAGTAATGTGAACCTTCCTCCGGTCCGCCATTGTGAAGGAAAAAGGTTAAGAAAAAGACAAAATTCTCTGTTTTGACCTCTGGTCATTAGACATTGTTCCTGGCCAAAAGAACAACTTTCCACGTTGGGTGGATGGACTCATCCTTTGGGTATGGAGCTCCATCATTGCAACGAAACACGGAGTAGAGTCAATGCTCCTCCTCATTGTGGATTTTCTCTCATACCAAAAGGATCCATTTGGTATATTAACCCTCTTTCATTGTTGGTTAAATGTTCCTTTGCAAGTGGCAGAGAAACTAAATGCTTGAGTAGCCATCAACCATCTTCTGTCGTACCCCTAGATTAATATTTCAAAACCCGAATCAGAAATGGTTGGTTTCCTGGCACCGACTGGCTTTTAGTCATAGTCCAAAAAACCTTCCATGGGGTTGAGGTCGCAGTTATTCAAGAAGACTAACATTATTTAGACTTTATTCTTTATTATTTAGACTTTATTCTTAAACCAGTTTTGCTATGTATCTGGGATCAGTGTCCTATAATGATTCTGTACGCTGGGGACCCGATACTCAAGCCGCACACAGAGGTTGCTTTTAAAATGTTTAAAAAGGAAGAAGGTGACAGGGAAGACAGGCAGGCAGGAATGGCTGACCAGGGCAGGGACCGACAGATGCAGGCTGACCAAGTGATGCAGGCAGAACCGGACCTGACCAGGTACAGCTGATGTTTTCCCAGCGTGGGCGGAGCGAGACGCAGAATCCTCAGGAACGACCTGAACCAGGCGGTGCACACGAGCACTAGTTAAGGCAACTAGCGACAGCAGAGCAACGACACGTCCACAGGATCGGAAAGGCAAGGCTACAAAACACTGGGGAAAACCACATGCAGGCAGAGAGACAAGACGAGACGGTCTGGCGCTGGGAGCTTGAATGAAGCAGGGAGAGTGACCGGTGATCTGAGTGAGTCTGGTTAGTGGCGGCAGCAGATGGAACTAATTAAGGAGCGTGAGGGCTGAGAGGAGACTGAGGAGCACGGAGCGAGAATGTAAAGTTCAGACAGTCCACAACACAAAAAACGAAACCCAAATCATGACAGAGCCATTTATGTCCATGTTTGTTTTAGTCAAGACATTGAAGTAAAGTCGAAGAATCTGAGAGGAGCCCTCCGTCTTTTCTAGATCCAGTAGTACCACTGGCAGCGACATGTACCCTCAGCATGCTGCTGCCACCACCATGCTGGTCATCTTCCAAAGTTTGAAAACTCACCTTGACTGACTCTTTGAAACATTCTTCATGACACTAAAGCTAAATAGCTCGATTGCTGTCTCGTATGACCATGAAACGTTAAGGAGGCTAACATTAAGTTTCTGGAATGGTCTTAACTTCAAACCTGTTGAAATGATATAAGCTGTGCTGTAAAGTGGAGTCGCAGTCTGAAACAAATAACCCATTTATATTTTCTCTGGCATTTTTCACAAGTAGAGAGATCACATATCCTGCCAGAAGGATGTCAGAACTTTATCGATATAAAAACAAAAAGTGTGTTGTTTCTCTGCACCTTGCCAAGGGTCATTTCACCAAATATCAGTGGGGGTGTATGTATATATTGGAGCCTGTATGTAGAATTTTGAGCCAGTGACGATAAGAGACATTCTGCCGAAAACTCAAATTCAACAAATTCTTGTTGAGAAAATTCTTTGAAACTGCATGTTGTAGTTATCAGTCGTCCCTGGAAAAAAGAGCAGCTCAAATGTGTCATTGAAAGCCCCGAATTGATGACATTCTCACTAATGGTGAGCGAATGTTTGCTTCTGACTGGCATGTGAGTCAGTTATGACCCTGAATGCAAAATGATCCAGAGTTTTACAATTGCTAATTCCCATGTACTGTACAAACATAGTCTTCAAACTGTAGTTCATGTGTGGACATCATGAAAGGCAGGACACAGCAGTCCTGTTTTAGGAGAGAAACCAGAAATGCTCTGTCTAAAAGAATAAAAATAAAAAAATCTCAGCATCCTGCGGCAATGGAAAACAGAGGCTTGCTGCAGAGGGGAATATTAACGCCCACAGTTACAGCCTGTAGCAAATAAAAAGAGAAACTAAACCTAGACCATCACAACGTGACAATAGAAGCCGTAGGTTTAAACGGTCCTGCTTCGGTTATAGCAGAGTTTCTGTGGCGCATCTTCTATGTATTTTCAGAAAGTGCATTCCCACATTACCTGCGACTGCCTGACAAAGATGCCGTGGTTCTCTTCGCAGGTAAAGTACCGCTTGCCCTGCACCGTGCCGTCATTCTTGCCCTTGGGCTCGTCCAGGATGACACCCACCCACTTGCCAGAGGCGAAGAGCGTGGTTCCGATGTAGGCCACCGTGCCGCGCTGCCCCTTGCCGATCACCTCCACCAGGGAGCCCACTTTGACGGGCCGCCCGCCTCCGTCTGAGCTCATCCTGCTGCTGCCGCTGCTGGTGGTCTGGGTGGGACACGGAACCAAAGACAGGATTAGACCCTCTGACCTCAACGTACGCGTGAGTACATACAACAAAAAGGGCCTTTTATGCTCCTATAGGTTCACAGATAATTCAGTCTTTTTTGCTGACTTTTGATGGTGAATAAAAGCCTTTTCCCTCATTTCCAGCAGTTTTCTTTTAAGGCTCTCTTCACATTTGCTGGGCTGTGTTGTCCAACTCCCATCGCTGATCATTCACAAGTTCAAAAGATGGCATCTTTTGAAAGCTGTTGAAAAGGGAAGTCGGACAGGAAGTCTTTCTGCTTAGATTTTTAGGACACTAATAATAGATTATGTGCGGCAAAACTCTCAGCAGATAAAAGCCGGTTTGCAAGGGAAATCGGCAGATATTAAAAATAAAACTAGAAGGAAACAGATCTACGGTTGAAGTTAATGAAATCCTAAATGACAGCATTGGTTTTGCTTCATGTCTAAAGATTTTGGACTGTTGAACTACGGCTCTCAAGAAGCTACAGAGATCTAAATAATGGGGTGCACTTTCATGCAAAGTAATAATTTGATGATAATCTTGGTATTAAAAGTGTGTTAATTAGACACGTACAGTACACGTGAGGAAAAATGCTCGCAAGTGTGTGAAAAGTATTCATCTGTGTGTTTTTATCTGCAGACGATCAGGTTCTATTCACTCCTCTTAACAAATTTGAGTTAATGAGATGTTTCAGTCTTAAATGATTTGGGAAAAGGTGCATGCTTTTAAAAACTGTGCTCGCAGTTACCTAAATAACCCTTATGTCAGCATTAGCAGAGACGTTAAAGACGTTAAAGCTGTCTCTGTACATGTGATCTCTTGTATTCTTCATGTGTGTGTCTGGGCTATTGGGGTGAGGGGGGGGGGGGGACACCCAAGCAACACGTTGTAATAACACATTTCAGTGTCTTAAAAGCATGTGGGACCTGAGTTATAGTCTGATGAAAGCCAGGCTGAACTTTTCAAAAGGTGTTTTTGACTCAAAAAAAACAACACACTGCACGTTAGACCAAAAAGAAAGACGGCGGTGGCAGCATCATGCTGTTCAGGGCTGAGTTTCTTTCACTGGAACCGAGGCCCTAATCAAGGAGGAGGGAGTTATGGACAGTCCCACCTGCTGGCACAGATGCATAAGGCTTCTGCTAGAAAGCTGAAGGTGGAAGTTCACTTCCCACGACGACGACCCAAACCACACATTTTTCATCAGCAAAACAATGGCTTCAGCAGAAGAAGAAGAATGGTTAGGACCGGGATCCTAGCCAACATCTGTGGGGTGGTCTGAGATGTCCTCACAGTCTGGCGGATTTTACTCAGCTTTCTTTAGTATTCCAAAAAAAGAAAAAAAAACAAAGCAAACGGGCTTGTTTTCCGTAGTTGAAGACGTTTTGCTTCCTCTCCAGAAAGCTTTCTCAATTCAAAGTAATGTGCAGTACCAAGCTTTATACTACTGTCTAAACAAAGGCATTGTAATGGCTTAGATAACATGCAAATTCAACAGAAACAGGTCCACCCCTTAGTAATGGGCAGTCGTTAAAGCCATTAAGCCAGCAGATTGGACCGAAACTGGTCCACTCCTCTGTAACTCCTCTGTAACTTTAGTATAAATAAGTTGAATTTTTGAATGTTTTTGCAAGAAAAAAGTGAGTAAAAACAGCCGAGTCATGGTGTGCCATCCTGATCCACTCCAGCCCAAAAGTGCTGCAGTACAAGCCGACAAATTTTAAAGACACATTTGATTCATTTAAAATAGTTACATATTCAAAATGCAAACAGCCTCTGTAGAATAAATGACCAGTTCGATATATATATATATATATATATATATATATATATATATATATATATATATATATATATATATATATATATATATATATATATATATATATATATATATATATATATATATAGTGTTTATGATATATGGGTAGTTTGGTCTCGATAAAAACATAAATACCTACTAACTTCTTAAATTGTAACTTCCTAAATCACAGTTAGGCGTTGTTTGTGGTTTCTTTTAACCTCTCTATAAAGTACGAAAAGGTTCAAATAGTCAAACATTGGGGCGCAAAACAAAAAGTCAAACAGCAGCCTTGTCCTGATCCTGCACTTTTAATGCTGATAACCTTTGCTCCTGACTGATTTTATAATGCCAGAGGAAAAACCTGCTCACGCTTCTTTTATGCAGAGCTGAGGTGTGGAGAGCAGAAGGCGCGCTGAAACATCCCTAAATGTGCCAGCTGTAACATTTTAGTGGCATAATCCTGCCTAACCCAATTGACAGTGTGATGTCCTAGAAGCGATGGTGAGTCAGCAGAACAGCCCACAGAGGAGGAGAGCTGGATACTCTCTAAAAGGAACATGATCGGACTCTCCTTGAGATTACTGTAAACACTCAGCGCCGCCGGTGTAGCTGTTTAACATAAAGGTTAAACCAGCTAGAAAACCTACATATGAAGCCATATAAACAGCAGGTGAGGAAGGGTCAGTCTACAAAGAGCAGTCTGTCCGGTCCATGTCAAGATTCCAGGCTAAACCCTCCTTTTAGTAGCGGATCACCTCTTATACACACATACCAATTCTTCAACGTCCCATTTAAATATCCAACAAAAACTGTTTTAAAATTTTTTAAGAGATGATATCACGGTGTGTAGGACTGCTCTGATCAGGCGACGTCTTTGCGAAACTCCTACGGGACAAGGCCAAAGTTTATCAGAGCCGTTCTTAGAAATCAAACCAGCATTCAGTGTTACAGGAACAAATAAAAGGTAAAAATAAGAATTGTGGTGTGTATTTGCGTCACCCTGAACACTCCTACAGCCCCCTACAGTGAAACATGACGGTGGCAGCATCGTGCTGTGGGGATTGGCCTGTCCCACAGAGACTGGGAAGATGGATGAGACTATAAAGGAAGACGGATGGAGCTAAATCCAGGGCAATCCTGGGAGAAAACCTGTGAGAGGCTGCTAAAGACTGGAGCCTGGGGGCGGAGCTTCACCTTCCAGCAGGACAGAAACCAGAAACACACAGCCAGAGACGCAACGGAACGGTTTAGAACGAAGCACATGGATGGATTACAAGATACAAACGTCACAACTGATTGATTATTGTTTGTCATTATAAAAAGAACCTTGAACAACTTTGTGTTGGTCTCTCGAATGAAATCTTAATGAAATACATTGAAGTTTGGGAATACAATGAGACGAATAAAAAAATTAATAAAATAAACGCACTACAAAGGTACTGTAGCTTTGCTTTACACTAAAATCCTTCTTATGGTAATACAAGGAAACAGTAATAGGTTCAAATTAAACCCAGTTAAATAGAGAGCTAACGCAACATCAAACATCTCCAATTAGCACCTGTGACTTCTCCCTGACCAGTGCCAGCCTACCACCATGTTTCCCTTTTGACTGTGTGTATTAAACACGCTGCAAAGGTGAAAGGCCATGAACCGTCACCTGTCTACATTATGAGAGTAAACCTACGCTGGACGTTGGTGAAATAAAGCGCCTTTTGTTTGGATGGCCTCTCTGGTAAAATCACTGTAATTAGAACCAGTATTTCCCAAACTATTTCAACCCCTCAAAAGTGGAAAAAGTTCGCAGTTTGAGAAAATTGGGGGCAACTACTGCAGTTTAAGCTTGGGCATGTTTATTTATTTTTATTCATTTATGCTTCCCAGGTGGAGCTGTAAAATATGTTAAATCGCAATATAATCACAATATTAATGAGCACCATTTGACTATATTAGTATATAGTTTAGAGGCTGAGATACTAAAGCCCAGATAGAAGAAAAAGCAAGACAATAAAGTTAGTTAAAGGAGCTATAAGTAAGATATTTACTGTAAAATCAACCTAAATCCTTCTCATTTGTCACCCAGGATAGAAGTAACATTCCCTATAACCAATCAGTCCTCTCCATCAACAGTGTCTTAGTCATGTTTTTCTCCTTTCAAACCTAGAGGTTGCAGTCTGGAACTACTTCAGTGCAGGGTGTAGCTCATGTTTACTTCCTGGTTCCTCAGCCAATCATACGAGCGTTCCCAGGGTTCCCAACACAGAGTGCAGCATTTGGTATTTTATCATGGCAAAAGAGCAGCAGCCTGCTAACATGCAAGCCAGTAAGAGAAGCGGACCAGAAATAGAACAGGATATAACATCTTCCTATCCCGTGGGAGTAAAAACTCACAACAGCAACAAACCGTTTAAAAACGGCATATTAGATTGTTGTGATTGGCAGGCTGTTGTACCGATTTGAGACACAAGGTGTCAGTATTACTTATAGCTCCTTTAAATCCGAATCGATATCTTCATCTCAATATTCAGGAACAGTTTTTGCAGTCACGTGTTTCCCTGATGTGCCTCTTTAATCTCAGTTATGCTCTGGATGCCACTGCTTACATAAAGGGAACCATTATTAAATCATAAGCCAGTTAATAATTTAAAGTCAGCATACAAATGCATATTTTAACTGGTTTCCTCGCATAAACGGGTTTCTACGTCACGGCTGAGAACTTGGAGCTCTGGCAAACGGTTGAATTTAAAGCCGTCGATCCTTTTTTAGCGGGTTTCAGTTCGTAACAGTAAACAATTACTGCTGGGACACAATAAAAGGTGGACGTGTCCGCTTGAGAAGTGTTTATTTCAGTCAACAGTCTGTAAATAATTGCTCTATTGTCCCGACCCGATGGATAAACGCGCGCCGGAGGCGGAGGACCTGAAGAGGGCCTGTTGAATTATTTAGAGCCCCTCTACTCTTACAACACATGCGACCTCACACTGAACGCGAGTCTGAAACAATATTCCTATATTACACTCACAGTGTCTTAGCTGTCTGAAATTTCCATCTAATTATGGTAAACAGAAATCTTGTTGTTTTTTTACACGTTTGATCTATTTATGTACTTTAAAAAGCTATATTTAAAACAAAGAGCTCTAATATCTACTCTGCTTTAGTTGTGGATTCTCTCTGACCTTAAGGACTTAAAAAAATAGCCTTAAAGCCTGAATGTTTAGGAAATTCCTAAGTTGAATCACTGATGTCATCCTTCCCGGTGACAGGGAGGCAGCCTGACTCAGAGACGGATGACCGACAGGAAGTCTCCTGGGGATCTTGGTTTGTGGTTGTTGTTTTTTTTCCCCCCCCCCCCCCCCCATCTTAACTGATAAGAACAAGACTTTAGAGCAAAACGTATGCCAGCCACAGAGTTGAGTCCTAACAAAGGCAACAATGTTGAACCCGGAGGGGCGCCCGAGCCAAACAAAGAGGCGACAACGCATGCTGGAGAGCGCACAGCTGAAATGGATTAGAAGCCCCTCCACAGAACGCAGAGAACGTCCAGCGGGAGACGACACGGTGAAACGGATCAAACCGGCAACTTCGGGCACACGGTCTGGTCTTCCAGTCATCCAAACACTCACCCGGCTGTATGCGCTTCTCCTAGTCTGTGACATGTTTCCTGCTCGCCAAGAGCTGCTCGTCTTGACTGAAGGAGTGTGTTATTGCATTAAGGGGAGCATCGGCTAGACAGGAGGAGGTGGTGGGGGGGGATGCAAATAGAGGAGCGGGGAGGGGGATTCAGAGATGCTGCTGGAGCATCTCCCTCTTCTTCTCCGTCTTCTCGCAGAATCCCACCTTCCCCTCACCACATCTCCACAGCTCAGATCCCACCCGGTTCTTCTCTCTTCACTGATGACAAAGTCTCCAGGAGCCTATGGTCCAGAGGGCGGCAGGGGGGGTGGGGGGGGGGGGGGGGGGGTAGCCGACCCAGCCCTCTGATGAAAGGATTCAATGGCAGAGCAAAGAGACGGGGCAATAGAAACCCCAAAACGCCCCGCTGGCTTCGGCTGTGAGGACAGGCATCAGCTGAGCGGCCGCACTGCACTGAGTCGGTGTCTGCACTGGCTTCTGCAGGAGGGAGGGTGCTTTAGGCCCCGGCAGAGAGGCTGGGTCCTAAAGCCTGCACACACACACACACAGCGCCTTTGCAACAGTCTTCATGTCGACTGAGCATTTTGTCAGCTTGCAACCACAAACCTCAAGGCTTTTCATTCAAGATGTTATGTGGAGAGAAGAGAATGCATGGGGGTGGCGGTGGGGGTGTGTGCAAATAATATCTTTAAAGTGCGGTGTGTATTTATATTCAGCCTCCTTTAGTCTGACAGCCCTAAATAAAATCCAGTGCGGCTATTCAAAAGTAAGTGAATTAGGAGTCAGAGTCCACCGCTGCGTCATTTAATCCCAGCATAATGAACTTCTAAAGAATCAAATCTAACTGCATGGAGCTTCTCTGGGAGCAGAAAACTCCCTCCTTACCACAGATTCTCAATTAGACACTGGTTTCAACATCCAAACATAGCAAACTGACTTGGTGTGTTCACATCAAAGGGCATTTTGAAGGGGGCGGACAGAGGAAGACTTGGATGGATGAAGACGAAGGACTGGGAATCCGGCGGAGATTCCCCCGGCCGTCCAAACGTCAACGATGACACCCCTTCGCTCTTCGGGTCACGGCATCAATACCGATGATCAACTTTTACTACGGCTTCCTTTGCACCTGCTTAGGGAAACGCATCCTCACAGCACGATGCCACACACACCGTGCTTCTCGCTTGGCGTGGCCCCATCAGGGAGGTGAACATAGCTAGCTTTCCACCGCATGTAGCATTTTGCATGAAGGCTGGAAAGGACCAGGACGTACCACGTTTTCTCTTTTCTGTCATGTTTGAAAAGCTTCACGGGGTAAGAATGATTCTGCCTCTCAGGAGCGTCTTAAACTACACGGTTCTGAGTCGATTCTGGTGTGGTAAAACGGGATGATGCAGAGGTTCAAGCTTGTTCATCTTAGACAAGACGGCACGGATGCTGAAGAAAAAGCCATTTTAACTTTGAAAACAGACCAATGAAGCATATCCCATCAGGATATTCACCAGAGTCCGGACAAACCATTCCGGACTCATCAGCACTGGAGAATGGTGCGTCGTATCTCTGTTTTCCGTTTGCTTGAGCGTACGCAGCGACAGACGAACCGACTTTAGAAATGAAAACATTTCAAACAGCGGCAGAAGGCAGCTTGCGGACGGCAGACCAGCTAAACTTGATCTGATTCTCTTTCAGCATGGATGAAAGACAGGTGATGCTCTGGATTGTTGCACGCCGCAAGCGAAACCATTCAGGCCCAAACCTGATGATGGCGTGGTCCGTCGCAGAGCCGGGATTAACTCTCTTTCACGAGCGAACCCAAAGCCCGGAGCTTTTTCAGCACTCTGCCCTCTGCTTGCTTTGTTTTCATCTTTTCGCAGCAAAAGCAAACGCTGTAAAAGCTGACTGCTCAGGGGCCAGCGAGGAAAGCAGGGGGAACAATGCGCATAAAGCAGGCTTTAGTCAAACATGAAACCACGACAAGCGTGGAAAAAAAGGCCGCCGAAAGTTTCAGGGGTGAGAGATGTGTGCAGACTTTAGGGCGTTCGGGGACACAAAACAAACCTCTGCAGTCTGATTGCACCCTTTTATGCAAATCATAAAAGAGGGGGGGGGGTGCTCCAGTTCTGCAGGAGGTGGGGAGGTGGAAGCATCCTCATCCCTCACAGAAGGGAGGACAGAGATGACCGGCAGACAGCTTACACCAGAGATCTGCCTCCTCATGAGAGAAGGAGGCCGAGAAAAAGGGATTGCCGGCTCTGCAGAATTCCACGTCTGTCTGATGCGAGCTTGGTGAGGGCGGCGAAACGGAGGGGGGGGGGGGGGGGGGGGGGGATGGGGGCAGCAGGAGTACAGCAGCGATCTGGAGGGAGAGACATTGTGACCGCGCCGTGTCTCAGTGCGTCTGCTGGTCGGGGAGGAACAGTTCTGCGTCAGTAGTCCAGGTAAAAATGAAGAAGACCCGCCACAGTGTGTCTGCTTTGAGACCGCGCAGCAGCAGTTTCTGTGACAAAGAGCAGTAGCTTTAGACAGACTGCTGCCTGGTTCCAATTCCACGACGTCGCACCTCCGCTTAAGACCGACGATAACGACGGACTTCACTTTGAAAAGGTTCAACTTGTTTTACACCTACTAATTTATGTCTGCTACAGAACCAGGGATATAAATGGTAAATGCTCTTTTTTAGCTTCAAAAGCAACTCAGAACCCACAGCGAAGCACAAGAGACATTTTTGTTCTTCCTATTAATTTGAAACCAAAGTAAAGCGCCTTGCACAGGCATTGATAACCTTTTTAGCCATACCAAGGAGAATATTTTGACGCCTTCCTCAAAACATACCAAGCTCAGTCGAATTAGATGGACAGCATCTCTGAAGATCGATTTTGGATTGTTGCTACCGATTCTCGGATCGGATTTAGGTCTGGACTTTGACTGGGCCATTCGAACATGTGACTATGTTTGGTCTAAACTAGGCCTGGCCACAATATATACTGTAAAAAAAATATTGTCCATGCAGTATTGGTACAATGCAGCTGTTGCAAAGGACTGTTAGCCGTCGTAGTGTCAGAGATCTGTGTATTTTCTGTCCGATGATGGAGTTTTACTGCTACTGATTGCCCACAGATCACAGTGGCAGAATGGTGAAAGGTCACAGAGAGTGTTGGAAGCAAGAAGTTAGGAGGATAAGGATTTATAGCAACTTTGAAATCACAATATTTAAAAAAATTATTTTGCCATTGCATGATTTCCTGATATACTGCAACACAATTCTGAAGTTTTCCACTGCAGCTCTGGGGTGAATGTTTTGGGCCACTGTGGTGCTGGATGACGCCCCTCCTCACCAGTCTCTAGTCTTTTGCAGCCCCTGACAGGTTTTATTCATTCATCGACTTGTATTAAGCGCCATCCATCTCATCATTCACTCTCACCAGCTTCTCTGTCCCTGCTGAAGAGAATCATCCCCACGTCATGATGCTGCCGACACTATGGATTTCATGTAAGGATTTTGCATGTAGGCCAATGCTAGTCTCTTCTGACCAGACCACCTTCTTCCATTCGACTTTAGACGGCTTTAAACTGGACTATTTATGACTTTCATCATTCCACTCTTCCATGAATGGTGTTCTGTTAGCTGTGACATCATCCAGGGGAGGTAGATCATCTGCCGTTACCATTATAACATAGAAAGGATTCCTGGGTCAATGTGTGCTTCTGTGCTTCTTGTCTCTCTTGTTGTGTCTCTGCTCTGTCTTCTCTAACCCCCAGTCGGTCGAGGACCGTTCACACTGAGCCCGGTTCTGCTGGAGGTTTTCCTTCCTGTTAAAGGGGAGTTTTCCTCTCCACTGTCGCTTCATGCTTGCTCAGTATGAGGGATTGCTGCAAAGCCATGGACAATGCAGACGACTCTCCCTGTGGCTCTACGCTTCTCCAGGAGTGAATGCTGCTTGGAGAGACTTGATGCAATCAACTGAGTTTCTTTAGATAGGAAACTTTTTGACCAATCCGTATGAATTGATTGAATTTGACTTTGTAAAGTGCCATGAGATGACATGCATTGTGAATTGGCGCCATATAAATAAAATTGAATTGAACTGAATAAAGGCTAGATTTACAGAGTGCGCAACTGATATTTGTCCTGATGACAGATGATTCAATAGGGAAAAGTCGGGTTGTGTGAAACGCTACCGTGCAAGGCGCTCTACAGTCCAATTAAGGCGTTAGAAGCTTTGATTCATTTTGAAGACACTTCAACTGAGTCACTGCTGTTAATTGGACCCTAATTTAAACAGAACGTGGGATTTCTTTAGAAACAACTGTGATTTTAAACAAGTAATTACTGAATTCTAAGCACACAGAAATGGCCAATAATACTCTTCCACCCCCTTCTATTTACATACAATTTCAGCCATTCAAAATGCGTTTTCCCTTTTTTTTTTTTTTTTTTACATCTCATTAGATTATCTAACAGGAATTTTGTAAAGTCCTTTAATTTATAAAAAAATTTATTCTAAATTTAAATTTCTGCTCCAGCATCTTTGCTTCTCATATATAAATTGCTGTTGTTGGGCTCTTTTCATTACTACACTGCGCATAAGAAAGTATGGAGGACCAAAACTGACAAAATGAAAACTAAGAAGAATTGCGACATTTAAAAAGTATCATTCAATTTAAGAAGTGAGAATTATATATATATATATATATATATATATATATATATATATATATATATATATATATATATATATATATATATATATACATTCATTTTCAAACACGCTTATCCCTGTTGGGGTCGGGAGGGGTGCTGGACACCCTGAACAGGTCGCCAGTCTATCACAGAGAATATATATATATATATATATATATATATATATATATATATATATATATATATATATATATATATATATATATATATATATATATATATATATATATATATATATATTAGGGCGGTCAGCTTTAACACGTTAACCTTATCAGACCATAACGCCGACAATTTTTTTGTGTGTCTATCACGCCTTAAAACACACACACACCGTTCACTAATGTTTTTTCCCCGCAGCGCTCTCCGGACTGTGTTCTTTTTACCCTCGGTGCTTTCCATAGTTCCAAGTATGCTAGAGACTGTAGCAAAACAGACAGGCGCTTACTGTTGCCAAGTCCGTTTATTTCATGCAACTTTGGGCTTCTCTTTTTTTTAAAGTCGATTGTATATTTCATGAGTTTATGGTTGCAATAACCGGTGATAACAGCTGAAAGTAGATTCCGCGGTGAAGATCACCATTTTGAGCAGAGATTGGTTCTGAAGATGAGTTTTTACACACTGATAACTTAGCGGAAACCCGACCCATAAATCGTACTTTAATGCTTATTAATTTGTTGTCTCTGTATTTGACAAACTAAAGCCAAACCACGTTGCCAAATGAAGTTCCCTGGAGTTACAGTGTCAGCACATGAAGCTGTGCTAAACATTTCTCTTTCAGGGTATTAAGCTCCTGCCCCAGATGCAAGCAAAGTGTAAGACTCTGGAATGACCTGCAAATTTAAAACCTTTTTCCAGGCTTTTAAAAAAAATTGTGTATGAACGTTGCTATAAACAGCATGCAAAAATATATAAATAAAATATTGTTGGTGTGAAAGATCAGGATTAGATGTGTGAGAAAGAATAAAAATAAATTAACAATAAAACTTTATTAAAATGTATTTATTTATATGTATATGCATAATACCATGTCTATCTTTGTTTAAGAGGCGAAAAAATATTAATTTGCAACTAAAGCTGTAACTTGCTGCCATCTAGTGTGTTTGGCTGAACTTCATATGCTGTTCTGTGGGTGGCTTCATACACATGAGGCGTAAAACAGCTACAAAAAGAAAAGAACAAGGAGCAAAATTAAAAAAATCGCTGCTTTTTCTGACTGAATCCCACGTGGGTGTGGCAGCCCACAGGCAAGATATTCAAATCCACAACTAACACCTTCAAACCATCGGGGAAACATAGTAAATGGAATAAATGACATTAAATGGCTTCAATAGACGCGTTAGAGTAAGATATCCCGGTTGTAGGCGCCTTTTAATCATAACCAGGGGCTTACTGAAGCATGACAGTGTTGTTAGCGTTTTAACTCGGAATGATAACGAGAATAATGCATGTCCAGATATGAAAATAGACAGAACAGCGTTGGTTTTCATCGCTGCTGTCAGCTGTCAGTGAGACACTCCCTGGCAGCTGCTAGCACCGGAGGCTGCTAGCCTGCACCGGCTGTCCCCCCTTCACATAAAGCCTGTTTAACAACCAACTAGAAATTAACAACTATAACATGCATTTATGTCCACATATATTTCACACCTAAGCCTCAAACGTCGGAGAGACGGCGTCTTACCCGCTGTCTGTGTCAAAAAAACAACCCGGCTTGTTTTCAGCTCCGCGTGCCCGCAGAGCCACAACCATCTATGGCCGTCCGCGAGCGGCCAGACCCGCGGCGCCGTGTCCGAGTCTCTGCCTGACTCCGCCGGCCTCTGAGCAGCCGGGGAGCCCGGGGACATGCTCCACACACGGGGCAGCTAACAGCCCACTCAAAAGCAAAATACAAACACAGACAAGGTGTGTTCATTCAACAGATATTTATTTTCAAATACTTACTTTTAATGTTACAACAATGCGGAGGAAAAAATAAATTTCTTCTTTTTTTTTTTTTGTTAAATGTCATTGAACAGAGATTTATATGTGACAAAAAAAAAAATGCTATTTTCATATTTTTTCTTTCCTCAAAAGGTAAAAAGCTATCCAACCTATGCCCTAATGGCCCCTAAAGCTACTAACTGGTCATGCCACAATGGCCATCAGGGCTTTTCTACATCTGGCATTGAGTCTTTTACATTACTGTGGAGGATTTATATTCACTTTTATTTGCAGAATTGCTTTTAATTTGGCTACACTAGGGTTTTCAAGCATGAATCCACAGCATCTTGATCTGATTTAACTCCCGACTTTGACTAGGCCCTTTCAAAAAGCCGTTTTTGTAAGGGCCTAGTTAAGTTTTACACCAGCTTTAAGAGGACGCACAGCTTCCAAAAATATAATATTAAATAAAATAAAACAGAGAGAATAATTATCGGTCCACAGAAAACATTCCCACAAGTCTTTTCAATAGACGGGGTTAACAGCAGGTCGTTCCTGACAGGGGGGCAGGAGATCTGGGCACTTAAAATGAAACAATTATGTTTTGTTCCTATAAAGTCGGGCGCTTCAGTTAGATATTTCAGTGTTACGTTTCAGGATACATCAGGTCATGTTTTTTTTAACTATGGCACTGGTACTGGATGTACGTGGGCTGCCTTAAGCATTAACCAGAGGTGCCAATCGTTTACAAAGTGAATAAATGAATAAAAATGAAAAAGTCCTGCTTTGGGTTCGTAGAAAACGTATATCCCAGATATGACCCAAGAGTGATCACATAAACTACAGGCATGGAGAGACTGCATGCACGACACTTAATTAGTCAGCATTTACTGCAGTCCAAGCAGCATGTCTATTCTGCACATTGTTTTGGTGAAAACTAATGTGCAGTACACTGAGCCGTCTCAACTGCCAACACTAGGGGGCGTGGTCACGGACCTCATAAACCAGAAACCCTCACCACTTTCCATAACTGGAGCACATTTCAGTTGGGCTTGATTTATTTCACCAGTTCAGGTTCCAACTTTAGATTAAGATGGATATCAGAACAAGAAGCCATTCTTTTTTGTATTTGGCTAACAAAGACAACATCAATTATTTTACGAGTACCTCTAAAGGCAACCCAAGTACCAGTGTGAGAACCAGGGCACAAGGATATTATAGATAAGCTGCTGCATATTAGTAATATCAGCATCATGATCATATCCGTCGAATGAGATCCGCTTGAATGTAATTGACATGGAAACTGTCTGTACAACTGGATTGAATAGACTTTTTTTGGTAACGACTTGTGGATGGGCTCTATATAAATAAACTAAACCGAAATCAATGTTTCTTGTCATGCGTCAAATCCCTACAGCTCATCTCGGCAGTTATTTAAAATTAAATTAATTAGGCGAATTGAGTCAAGTTCTACAACTGAAACATGGTGCGAAGGTCCTTTTTTTTAAATATATAAATCCATGAAGCTCATCTGACTTCAAATTACTTTCCAGCATCCCTCAAACACTGACCAGACCAGACCCCTGCTTATTTTTGCTGTGACGTGACTTCAGGAAGCCAGCTAAAAGTAGCAGGGATTGCAACGCCGGCACATTTCAGCTTTTTTCCAACTCCGATACCCCATTTTATTTCCAAAAAAAAAAAAAAAAAAAAACCTGTTCCAAGTTACAGTCACAAGTCGGTCCTGGGGGTGGTTGAATCTTACCTACATTAGCTAAATAAACCTGTTCATAGGAGGAAAACCCACCTCTTTCATTTAAACGTGGATCAAGGACATAAGATATTTAACACCAAGGTTTAATGAAAGATTAATGGAAGCAGAGCTTGTATTAAATTATTATGGCTGACCTGATTTGAAGAAATGAAGTATTTAGGGAACAATAACATATTTTGAATTAAAGTCAGCAAACACACAACCTTTAATAGCCTCTCGGGTGTTTTTGCACCGCGTGGCACACTAGAAATATCCCGATAAAGATGGGCTGCAGAAAGCTTGCTTCGTACACGCTGTCCCCTTGGTGGCACAGCGGCGTCGGGAAGCGCGGCAATCATTTCAGGTTCGTTCAACCCAAAACGTTTCAGTCCCTCTCTCTGTTCTGCTGCAGGTCGAGCTTGTACTCGAACAGCGTGAAGTTCAGGATCTTAGCCGCCAGCTCGGGAACAACAAACTCCCTCGTCTTCGTGTAACCCATGCGCTCGTACAGTTTCTGGGCGTCGGTCTGCACCACCGAGGTGTAAAGGATGACGGCGGGGAAACCCCGCTCCCGCGTGAAGTCCGCCACCGTCCGACACAGGGCCTTGGCGATGCCCAGGCCCCGGTGGCTGCGCCGCACCGACATGCGCTTCAGCTCCAGGCACCCGGGCGCGTTCTCGGCGGGGAGGCACGCCGCCATGCCGACCACCCGGCCGTCGCTCTCCGCCACCCAGAAGCACGACTCCTTCCGCCGCAGGTAGGTCTCGCCGATGCTGCCGAGGTCCTTGCCGAGCGAGGCGTCTATGTATCGGTTGAACATGTAGACGACCATCTGCCGCACTCCGGCCAGGAGGAGCGTGAGCGCCAGGACGGGCAGCAGGAAGGACTTGGAGCTGGTGATGAGAGCGCAGAAGCTGCACATGAGGACCATCTGGGTCAGCGGCTGCTTGAGGGTGTGGGTGAAGGACGACGGCACGTGCTCGCTCATCCCCAGGGTGAAGAGCTCCTTGACGACCTCGGCGTCCTCGTCCCGGTACTTCCTGATCTGGACGCTGGCCATGGCTCGGCTGGTCCAAGAAGACAAAAAGGTGACACGTGAGGAGATGGTGAAATGCTATTACGCCGCGAGACGCGTGTTCAGTGTTAAGTAAAAATACTTCACTACTGTACTTAAGTATATTTTGGAGTACTTTATACTTTTCTCCAGTATAACATATTTTGATAACTTTTACTTCACTATATTTCTGATCTTAATTGCATGCTTTTACTCCAATACATTTTCAATGTTTTGGTTTAGTTACTGGGCTTGTTCATCACCACCAACAGGATAAGAAGCTGGTTCAGTGCTATGGCAGGTTAAATTAACCTTGTGGTTATAGGTAAAGCATCTAATAGCAAAGAGTCATAATTTTCTTAACTAAATGATAACCTGCAGGTGTATCTATTAGCAGGTTTACCACTTCCTGTAGGTTAACTAAGCCTGGTTTATCAATTAACCGTGTTCTTAGTATACACTCCCTGGTCTAAATTTTGCCTGCACTTGGTTGTGTACAATTTTAAAGTGCATAGCACTGATCTTACTCACAAGGAAAACTGAAAGCTTACAAAAAGGTTGGATTTTCTGTCTAAACTTGGGCTAAATTTCTCCTGCACTTTCTTGTTTATATTATTTCAAGTGAATTTGACTTTTAAAGTTTACCAAAATCTAAAAAATGTCATTCAAACTGCACGTGCTTTGTTTTACTTTTTACTAATACTTTTCATTACATTACTTGAGTACATCTATTTTTACAGTAATTTTCATACTTAAGTACAAGACATTTCAGATACTTTAACTCAAGTAACATTTCAGTCAGTGACTTGGACTTTTACCAAAGTCATATTTTTTAGAGGTACTTATACTTTTACTTGACTCCGAGATTTCAGGACTTTATACAACACTGCGCGTGTTCAATAATAAACCTGTTTTCAGAAGGAAAATGGTCTACATCCTTTTATTGCCGAGTTCAGGGGTTCAGAAATAAAACTGTACAAAGTGTGGCGTGCATTCGTATTCAGTGCCCTTTACTCTGAAACACCAAAGTAAAATCCGGTCATCCAAATACCTGCCAAATGCTCACCCAGTTGTCTTTGACTTAGCTTATTCTACTCTAGCTCATCTTATTCCCCTATCTGTCTCCTACATGTTTATTTTTATTTTTTTTTGTCATACCCCAAATGGGACGAACAATGGCTTCATTCTCCTTCATAAAGCCCAGATATGTGGAGTGGGCACCTAATAGCTGTCCTGTCAACAGGTTTTTCTCAGGCGAGCAGAGAATCTCTGCAGCTCCTCCAGAGTTTCTGTGGCTTTCTTGGCTGCTGCTGTGATGAATGCCGTCCACGCCGAGCTTGTTGGTCCAGGTTGGCCAGCCGTCTGGGCTGCTTTGTAGCCACAACACACCCAGAGGTGACCTCTGTAGGCTGGCTTCTGAAGGGAACTGACTGAACTCGGTGTTCTACGTCCGCATCCCAGAAAGGGGAACTGAACACAAACGCGCCACTTCACAGATTTGTTTTTGGCAAAAAACAAAACGGCTCACTTGTCCCGTTTAATTCACATTTATACATGGCCTTGTAATGGTCGATCACATAAAATCCCCCAAAACGCATCCAGGTTTGTGGCTCCATGGTACATTAAATATTCATATATTTAAGGGGTGTTAACATAAACATGTAATTTTCAAGCAATACGCTTTAATAAAGGATCTGCTGAGTTAATAGTCACAGCTCCCAGAACACGTGTATCGCTCCCTTGTTCTACGCAGTATCTGACTCAGGGTTGATGATAAACCAGCTTCACCTCTAACTACACTGACCCCCTAATAAACTAAACGACTGGAGGGCATGTGGCTGGGAAGCTTCAGTAACACTAATGCTCAGGTGGGCGAACCTCGCCGGTCATTTAACGTTCAAACAAACGAGTCTGCAAAAGAAAACAAAGCGAGTCGTTCAAACGGTCCTGATCAGGAAGCTTGAGCTGCACCGCTAGGAAATGACAGGAGACTGGCTAAGAGCTGCTAGCATCGTTAGCCTCACGAAGCTAGGGGAGGACTGGACACCGCGGCTCTTCGGCACTCTGCAGCAGAAATAGAGCAGAAGAATTAACAGAACTTATTTACCTTGTATCAATACGTGAGACAAGAAACCAGAAGCCGCTCTTCTCCCTGTGAAAATGTCCTCAAGGCATCTACATCATGACAACTTCCTGTTCTGCCAATCCTAGTTCAGTGTGATGCTGGTGCATTCAAAGGTACTCGGAATAACGACAACAAGAACTGTGTTATAAGTTATCTTTTCATTCATATAAATACATGGCCTCTTACTCGGCTGTCAATAACCTAATGTTGAATCGTGGCTTTTGAAACCCTAATCGCGTTCCAACTAAAAGAACGCTACTACGTTCGCCCTGCTTCGTTTGTAAATATAGCGGCATGTACGAGGCACTTTGAACGCAGCACATGGGACATCCCTTTACTTGTGTTTTGATGCTGCGTTCTCTGATAACTCGGAATATTCAATGCTCAGATGGGTCAAGACTTTCCACTTATTTCACTTGGATCAGTCCCACACGTTTTTATCCACAGTGTTCTGGTGGTGACCTCTAAAAACAAGGGGTTTCTAAATATATTAGATTTCACAGCAGTGAATGAAATGTTTTAAATTAAATGAGCTTGACTCGCACCCGACATTATCGATTGGCGGGGATTCATTGAAGTTCTGAGTCGCCGATGGTTTTCTTTTCTTCCAGTTTATCACACTTGATTTGAATCAACGTGTTGTTTGCAGGCATACAACAAAAGTATAACGAAGACTAGGTACGAACAGAAATAGTAAGGGGTTAGGTTGCTACAGTAGAGCAACGTGGATAAAATATTACTTTTTTTTTTTTACATATTGAACGGTTTTGATAACTATTTCAAGTTAAAAATCCTGTTTCCAAGATGGCATCTGTTTCAATAAAAACGGTTGTAAGCAATTAAAATAAAAATCATTAATAACTTGAGATTTGTTTAATTAAGAAATACTATAAGTTAAACTCAGGAATTCCCTAAGCATTGTAAAAATGCTTGACTGACCAAACCCCCCACATACTGGATGATAAGCCACATACTATCCCATACCACCTTTATATATAAAGCACTTGATAATAACCAAAGCCAAATTGCTGTACAAATACAACTGAAAAGAATAGTAATAGTGATGACCATGGTGACTCTGGAGGAACTGCAGAGATCCACAGCTCAGGTGGGAGTATCTTTCCACTTTTACATTCCTTGTGATTGCACGCTTCGGGGACGCTTTTCCTTCAGTGGGGGCAGAAAAGCTGTTCAGAGTCATTGGGAAGATGGATAATGCTACATACAGGGCAGTCCTGGAAGAAAACCTACAGCCAGAGAAACAGGGGAATGTTGTATTGTAGTATATCCATGTGCTAGGAGAAAAAAAAGCCCAACTAAAAGCCTGTCACAGGATTTTAAAATTGCTGAACATTTCATAGTGAGCTTGAAGTATTTAACAAATAAGAATGGACAAAATCTCAATTTCTTGCTGTGTAAAGATAGTAGCTGAAATACCTCAAAATTGTGTGTTCTTTTCCTTCCTCAATCCCTTCACAGTCTATGTTTGCAAGACCCCGTACATTTGTATTTACATCTTATCTGCACCTTTTTAATAGATTAGATGCACTTCCTGCCCAAGATGTAAAATAGGCCAAATCAGGGCAAAATGCAAATGATAGAAACCTGTGTGTTTATAATTTATTGCAATTTTCAGATACACACATATCTTAAAAAAAAAAAAAAAACAGGAGAAAAGATCCTACATTAATGACCTGTGCTAGGAATGTAACAGAGGCAGGAGAACATGGGGAACAAAGATAAAATAAACTAGGAACAAAGATAGTTTTAAAAGGAGTGATAAGCGACATTTCATAATTTTAGACAGAAATAACTAAAAAAAATAGTTTTGTGAAGAACTAAAGGTATCTTTTTAGTTACTCACTTCTTCACTAGAAAATGTTCCTCTAAAAAGGTGATGCTGTTCTGCTGTGTTTTTATCCTTTGCTCATAGGAGCAGGAAATGAGACACGGCTTGTTTTGTTCTATAGACAGTGCTCAAGCGCCACCTAGTGGTGACATGTCGCTTATTGCTCCTTTGAAGAGTTGGTCGGTTTCTTCAGCTTTATTTATCTCGCTCTAAATCAAGTTTGTACTCAATCAGAGTGAAATTGATGATTTTGGGGAAAAAGTCCGGCAGAGGAAACTGTCTTATCTTCTTGTAACCCACGCGCTCGTACAGTCTCTGAGCGTCCGTTGCGACCATGGAGGTGTAAAGGATGACGGCGGGGTAACCTCTGTCCCGGGCGAAATCCTCCACCGTCCGACACAGAGCCTTGGCGATTCCCTTCCCGCGGCGACTCCGGCAGACCGACATGCGCTTCAGCTCCAGAAACTCCGGCGCGTTCTCGGCGGGGAGACACGCCACCGTGCCGACCACCCGGCCGTCGCTTTCCGCCACCCAGAAACACGAATCCCTCCGCCTCAGGTAGCTCTCGACGACATCGTCGAGGTCGCTCTTCAGGGAGTCCCCTATGTACGCGTTGAACATGTGGACGACCGCCTGCCGGCCCGCGGCCAGGAGGAGGGCGACTGCCAGGACGGGCAGCAGGAAGGACTTGGAGGTGGCCACGAGCGAGCAGAAGGTGCACATGAGCAGCATGTGGGTCAGCGGCTGCTTGAGGAGGTGCATGAAGGCCGAAGGCAGGTGCTCATTCATCCCTGAGGTGAAGAGCTCCTTCACGGTCTCCGAGTCCTCCTCCTGGTACTTTCTGATCTGGATGTTGGCCATGGCCCCGCTGGTGGACAAAACAAGCGCAAAAAAATGTTAAAAGTGGCAAACTAGAAGAATTAGAGCTGTTCCAGCCGTCACTACAAACAAATGGCGTAATTCCTTTTTTTTTTTTTTTTTTTTAAAAGGGGACATGTGTCCGAAAGCAGGCTGGCTACCAGAGCAGATCTTCTCTAACCCCCCAGTCGGTCGAGGCAGAAGACCGTTCGCACTGAGCCTGGTTCTGCTGGAGGGTTTTCCTTCTCGTTAAAGGGAAGTTTTCCTCTCCACTGTCACTTCATGCATGCTCAGTATGAGGGATTGCTGCAAAGCCATCAACAATGCAGACGACTCGCCCTGTAGCTCTACGCTTCTTCAAGGGGAGTGAATGCTGCTTGGAGAGACTTTGATGCAATCAACTGGGTTCTCTTAGATAGGAATTTATTTTGACCAATCTGTATAATCTGACTGAATTTTGACTTTGGAAAGTGCCTCGAGATGACATGTTTCATGAATCGGCGCTATATAAATAAAATTGAATTGAATCGTCGCACTCCTTCACCAGCTAGCATCAGCTTCCTGTTCTGATACTCTACAAAGAGCAGAATGGTGGAGAGGTCAAATTATTCTACACAATAAGTACTTGATGGCCAAACTTATCAGGTGGTTATTCTACATCGTTGCTTAGGTTGACCAAAATCAAAAAGCAGTAATAAGGGTTATATAGCATTCATAAGCATGCAATTATTACTAATAGATGCTGCCTTTGTGCTCAAAAGACAAGAAATTGGATCGTTTTCGTCCTAAATGTTTGTTTAAATGCCATGCTGCTAGGAAATCATGAGTTTTACTGAACATACCAGGAGTATCTCATACACGCATACAAATGACATCTTATTTAAATAAAAAAAAAAAACAACTAAGACAAAAAGTAATCAAAAGCGAGGGGAAACTACATTAGGCTTGTTTTAGCCTGCTGACTGGCAGTGCGCAGCAACAGGTGGGGGAGGGGCGACACTACCTGATTCTGTGTACAGCAACGGGAAACTTCCTTTGCAAAGGGGCAGCAGCAACCTGACAAACCTGCCTGATAATATGCTTACTGTAAACACTTCTCGCCAGAGTTGGGCTGTCTCTCCAGGTAACAGAGAAAGCATTAAAATGGCTTTTCTTTTTTCAACCTATAGTTTAAACATAGAACTTGTGAAAATAAAAGCCACCGAAAAGCAGGGAGTGCACTTCCTGAAGAAAAGGAAAAAAAAAAAAAAATAGAAACATTGCTTTTTTTCTGTTTTTTTGCTGTTGAGAGCTAGATTACTTCATTTCTTTCAGCAGGGAATAAAACTGGTTAAAGATCAAGAATTTGTACAGTGTCCAACAACAATTGGGATGTTTTTTTTTTTTTTTTTGTGGCTTGACTGAAATCAGGCATTTATTTCCTGTGGTAATGAGGTAGAGTAACATCATCATCATTTCATATCTATACTGACCTAAGAAGATTTACTTTCTTAGCTTTAAGGCGCCAGACATGACCCTGTAACAATACTTTGGGCTACAGTAAATAGAAACTTCTAAGCTTAAAATCGGACGCTACCCATAATGACCTCCAGCAACAGCCCTCATGCTGATCACATGGGGGGGGGGCAGCCATGGTGCTTTTTAACCAGGCATCAACTACTAACTCAAAACATGTCATCTTCACACTTTCCATGTCATTTCACGTCATCCTCTAACATCAAGCCTAGTCAGCTTGCTGCATGTCGCGTTTCCTTTAAGAAATGACAGCAGTAAGTGACGCTAGTCCTCGTCGCTAGCATCAACGCTAACCTCGCCGAGCTGCTGCGTCGCAGTGGGATTCAGAGCAAAAACAAAAGCAAAGGGAAAAAGGGAAATAAAACCATTTACTTGTTTTATGGTGATACCCAACTCTGATCCTCGCACTTCCACCCTTGGGTCCCTCAAATGCGCGTTCCCGCTGAGGGTGTGAGTTCGTAGTGTGTCCCGATTCTCCAGAGTTATGGCGCCCCGCCCCCTTTGCTCCCTCGATCCACACTTTAAGTGAAGTCTTTAGATGCGGGCTTCACAGAAGTTTATTACCCACAATTCATCGCTGCAAGTGACGTTTTGTGTCACAAGGTGAAAATATTTGATCTAAAAAGACCTAAAATCATACTGCCACCTTAAATAAATTACTAATCGCTAATTTACGTTTCTTAAAACAAATATGGTAGTTATTTTTACTTATAAAACTGAAAATTTTTAAACAGTAGCACTCGATTTTATTCTGTTCTTTCTGCTTTGTTGAATTTGTTTAGTATATTTGCCCTCTAAAATGTCTGAAAGCACCGACTAATGTTTTGCATGTGTATTTATTGACTTTGTTTTGTCTGAAAGTGTGTTTCTGAACAATTAAGCAACCAGTTATGCTTGCTGTCTGCTATGTTAAATTTTTAAACATCACTGCAGCTGTTGATGATGTTGTAAAAAAATACCATAAATAAATAGTTATGAAAATATAAAATGTCTTATTATTATTATTATTTGCTCTTTTTCTGTAACAAAAAAATCAATGTCACATGAAGGTGCTGTCTTTAATGAAAGGCACACAACATTAGTTATTTTATATATCTATTATTCCATTAATAGATAAGTTGGGTAGTTGTGGGGCTATCGGATAATATGTTATTATATTTTTAATCTGATTAATAAATTGTTTTGGCAAGGCGTTATGTAATCTGGTAAATTCACCCTTTGGAGGGAAGAACTGATATTTTACACAAAATTGTTCATAATTTAACAGGCAACCATTAGTATCCATTAAGTGTATAATAGACCAAGTATTTTTCTCCATCCACTCTTTGTAAAATAATGATTTATTGCGATGTAGAATGAATCTATTCTTCCATATGATAGAGGAGTGTGGTGAGTAGTTATGAACATATATCATTTTTCTCCAGTATAGTAACACTTGTTGATGGAACTCTGATAGTTAAATGGGTAATTTATGTACGTATATTGAAATTAGCTAGGAATACAAGTTTTAGACCACCTATTTTATTAAATATATAATTAGGAACACAATACCAGAATAATTGAGAATTTTTAACCCAGTGTTATAACAAATTAATCTAAAAGGTTCCGTTAAGACATTCAAAGGAAAAAAAAAAAGAAAAAAAGACATTCAAAGTCAATTACTTTCAGACTGCCATCTTTAATTTCTTTGATCATATGACTTTTTCGTAAGTAGTGTGGACTGTTTCTCCAAATTAAGTTCATGTTCATTTGGTTAATAGTTTTGGTTAAGCTATTTGGGATAGCAGTGCTATAAATTGAATAAATTAACCTTGACAAACATTCCATTTTGGATAAGTAAATTTGTCCTAAAATAGAGAGGTCTCGTTGGAGCCATGAATTAAGTTTGGATTTACCTTCTTTAATTTTGTTTTCAAAAGTTAAGGTTGAGTTTTGATTTTTGGTTACAATAGTTCCCAAGTGTTTAATTTCAGATTTAATTGGAATGCTGGGTATTTATTTAAGAGGGGTGTCATGAATAGCTATAAATTCACATTTTTTTAATATTTAGCGTTGGTCCTGAAGCTTCTGAAAAAAGTTTAATTTTATCAATTACAATTGCTTGTGATTTTTTAAGAAAAAAGACTTTTAGAACAAATCCCACGCTGTCGTTATTTAATGAATAGAATTTTTTTTTGTTGCAAAAATATTGAAGCTGTGTGTGGAAAAACTATTTATGTTTTTCCACACACACGTGTTTATGAACACATGACTGCAGCATGGAGGGACGGGTCAAGCTAATATTCACGCAGAGCAGAGAATGAGGTTCAGGGTTGGTTGGCCCTAACTGGGCCGGAGAACCGGACAATGATCTAAATCACGATGCACTTTTCTAGAAACTGAAAAGGGGGAAAAATTAAATACTAAATAAAGGGGAGTGCGTCGCTTAGGGGGGACGACTAGAGAAACCAGGACAGAAACGACGACTAACATCATGGCTTTTAATGGCATTCGTCTGCTTTATTATTCAGAACTATAACATTCGGTGAACAACATTAAATAAGAAAGGGAAATAATAACAATACAAAAGCTTTTAGTGGTCCAGACTCATGAGGAGAGCGGTTCCTCTCTTGATCCAGTGGTCTGGCGTCACAGCTCCGGATTTGAGTTCAACGGCGACCACAAAGGACGGCAGCCCGGCTCTGCCAGCGCGCACCGGGAAGTAGTAACACGGACACAGGAACATGCCTACAGACAGAGGAGGAGGCATGAGCTGAAACATTAAGACGAAGGAAAAGACCACTAACCACGCGTCATTAGATCAATCTAAACGGTGGAAAAGGTGAAAGCAATTCACAGACAACTCACTCTTGGACATCTTCTTGCGGTTTTCCACTGGTTTAAAGTAGATGGTGGGAATCGGACAGACCATCTGCATGGGCTCAGCTTCCACCAGGCAGGAGTTCTTCATGTCCCAGCCGGCCCCCTCCAGGTACAAGCCTTTCACGTACACGCCGTCCTGGAGGAGCGAGGGGAGACAGAGGGGAAACGTGCAGAAGTTAGCACGAACGCATCGTCGGCATGAAAGTCAAGCTAGTTTGGGGCTTTCATCGAGTCATTTGAACTGTCATTTTTCTGGGTTGGTATGATTATACGACAAAAACCTTCAATTCAACATATTAATCTATGGCGGCTTCTCTCTAGTGCACACTGGGTAAAAAAAATGTTCTTCCTGAACCTCCTTTCATGTCAGGGTTTTGGGGTCAGACGGTTGACAAACGCTGACACAGCATTGTCTTCCCACCAGACAATGGCCAAAAAAACAGACTAAAACGTATAAAACAGGCTAAAGTTAAGCTTCTGCGTGGCCCTGACCTCCACCCTGTAGTAAATCCATGATCTACAGTAAGTTCTCAAGGAAGCCAACAGATTTAAATGAACTGTAACATCTGCGAAGGGGACCTGTCCAGGGTGACCTCTGGAGACAAGAGCCCAGACCTCTGTGACCGGGTGGAGACAACGAATGAATAAATGGAGACAGCTGACAAAAAACAAAATGAGTGTCTTTGCCAATTAAAGGACTCTTTAATAAAATACTAGTGTGGAGCCTGTATAAATCTGATCTGTTGAACGAATGGCTTCGACGACTCGTTAAAAGACCAAAATGTGTATTACACTTATACTGATGATGATTGCATTTATTCTTCTGACTGACACTGCGTGTGAAGGGCCCCCAAAGAACAAGGATAAAATCTACTTATTCAGGTCATAAAACATTAAAAAGGAAACAGGATGGATGAGAAAAGGCAACAGGATGGGAAGAAAAATGCTAAAAAAAAAGAAAGAAAAGGAAGGAGCAGGAAAGATGGGGTAGATGGAGACGTTATGTGATTTAATAGAGCAACAAATAAAAAAAAACTAAAATAAGCACCAAAATGAGGACATGGAGGGGAGATGAATATTAATGTGCTACGTTTAAGTGAATTAATGCTGTCAGAGAGCAAAGAGCTCAGAAAGGAAAGGAGATCTAGATGGCAGGTCACCTCTGGCGGGGTGAGCAGGTTGCTGTTGTCGACGGTGGACACTATAAACTCCCAGGACAGCGTGTCCACTGAGATCTGCAAAGAGACAGAGAAAAAAGGCCCGGCTGTAAAGATGGTTCCGTCATTAGCCGTAAACATGAACTAACTCATTAAAGTCCCGTTTTCAAATTAAACATTTTAAAAAGAATCTTTTCTTGAAATGTTCTTCCTCATTTGATCCAGTTGAAATCTAGATAAAGCATCAACTAAATGTTAAACCCACGGGCATCTAATCAGTCCGGCTCTACATGTTTCGGTCAGTTTTTGATTTTCCCTCCCCGTGGTGAGCGAGTTTAGCTGTCAGGCAAGGCTGCACTGACTTCTGACCCACTCTTTCTGCACTATTGTTTTAATCCTGCCTCTTTAATGTCGTGGCCGCAGCATCTCAAGCCGATTCAAGTCCAGGCTTTGACTAGGCCAGTCCTCGACTCTCATGGCGATCATCAAGATGGTTTCGGGAAATATTAGATGAGCATTTGTGGATTTACGGCATTTCAGCCGGTAGTAGTTTTATCCTGAGCGTTGTTGTTAAAATAATTTATCCGTATAGTCGTGAACCAACGGGAGCTGATGGTTCTTGTGCTTTTGGGTCGGTAGTTATGCAGGTCTTGGATTTTAGACATGGAGCCCTTCGGTGTTTAGCGTGTGCCTTACTGTGGAAATGGAAACAGTCAGAGGAGGATTCCTGAGGAATCTGATGGCAGCCGCTGATAGTAGCTTCCTCTTTCTCCCACATCCAGGAGGCGCTGACCATAGACATTATAAACTTAGACGCCTCGTTGGGCGGGTTCTGCCTATATGCTGCGGATGAGTCAGAGCGTCCGCCATGTTGAAGGTGGCAAATCTGCAGTTAGACTCAGTCAGAGTTTAATCTCAGAATATACTTTATATTCGTCATATATTTATTTTTGTAATATTATGAGTTTATTTTGGTATTCCTTTGGCTTTATTCTCCTGACTTTATTCTCGTAAAGAATAAAAATAATTATAAGAATCTAAACTGGCCCTATTACTCCAGGACTGAAATAGTTCTGCAAACTACTGACTATTCTGGAAATGTCCCCCTTAATTGTCATAAAATGACGTTTTTCTCATAATATTACTTTTGTCTTTTTTTATTACTATATCGTCCTATGACTTTTTTCTCATATTAGTAATTTTATCTCTTTAATACTCCCCCAAAAAGTCTGTTCCTAATCTGTGTCTATACATTTAGAATACTTCAAAAACTAAATATGCACATCGACCAAAACATTGATCAAAAGCCATTTTGGCTGCCAATCTCTACATCTCTACAAGTATATGTAAGCTCCATCTACATCTTTCTATCTGAATACTTACAACATATATACAGGGAACATAGACGTTCACTACTTTCTGCCACATACAATATGGCAATGATGTGGACGTGCAAACCTGTGCCCAATGAGACATCTACGTTTATAATGCCTGTGAACCATGCTTCCATATCTATATGAAAACTCCGGGTGACTGAAATGTTTTATCTCAAAGTCCCCTGATACTGCTGGTGCAGCCTTCAAGATCTCACCTTGGTTGCAAATGTGTGCCGTTATGAATCATTTTGAGCCTGCATTAGTCTTTCAAAGCAGGATTTATTATTGATTTTGGATGCATTAGTATATTAGTTTTATTTCACTATTCAAACTGTTCTTGTGTAATTATTTTAGTACAAACACCTCACACATCCTCACTGGGAGTTGAATCTTTTGGATGCAGCATTAGTAGTTGCAGCAAGTTTAGTCAAATTACTCGGCATGGATTTCAACAAAATCTATTAAATAAGAGAAATAATATGTGGAAATCTGGATTGAGAAGCGTGAATCGCTAAATCTATCTGCAGGGTGTACAGTGAGGTTTCAATCTTGGTTTCCAATTTAAACAAGAGGTATTCAGGAAAGGGTCTTTTTAATGCATTAAACCCGATTGTGTTTTGAGTTTTCTAAAGAACTAGATAAATATTCCCTCACAGTGTCATCATGTAGGATCTTTTTCCCACAAACCAGACGTAGTTATTCACGTTTCACCAGAAAATAAAAAGCTGACGGTGGGAATTTCAGGCTAAGCTGACAAAAAGGATCCTTCCGTGCTGTGAGGACGCTGCAGGAAGGTGGGATTAATTAAGGGTCTTTGTTCTGAAGGAGCGAAAGACGTTGCCAAACCTGCTGGGCAGGGCAGTTCTGACCCCAGCAAGCCTAAAAGTGCTTTCCTGTGTGTGCGAAAACAGATCCCTAACTGCGACAGGTTGATGAAATCAGCACCAAGAGGTTTGTGTCGCTGCCCGTGCGCGCTCACGTTGTGCTGCCGCGCCGTGGACTGCAGCACCGCGGTGAGGAAGCCGTTGGGGAAGGTGAAGCCCGGCAGCCAGAACAGGACGGGGGGCTGGCCCTTCTCCGCCCAGCGTGCGAACTGCTCCACTCGCTGGCAGAGATCCCGCGTCCACGCGGCTAAGGGCTTCAGAGACGGATACACCTGGAGGGCAGAGAGAGGAGGAGAGGTGGGGTCAGCTCTGCTTCCAGCTGTCGGCTGCTCCTCAGGAGGGGTTCGCACTGGATGCTGGGAGAAAATTCCACCTTATAATACACCGAACAGTGCATCATACGTATACGATATACAATGTTATCCTTCTTTTCCCTGCAAGCAGCCAGACTTTCTTACCATCTATTTAAGTGGTCTGCACGTGTCACATATCAGACACAGTTTTTCAAGGTTTACCAGAAGAAGAAAAAAAAAAGATGGAAGGTGTGAGTTTTCCCTCTGAAGCAAAACAAATTTGGCCGAATCAGCTTCAACGGCAGCATCATTTTACTCTACTCCATCCAAAGGCTTTCAGAGATCTTCCCCGAGCTTTGGCTGTCTTTACATCTGTTTTGTTCAGTTTTTCATCTATTATTATTTTTTTAGCCATGCAATTCCAAATATACAAAGTTATTCAGGCACAAAAAAAAGCAACAGACTTGAGGGGATGAGTACGCCTTTTATCACGTTAGAAAGGCCAGACTGAAAAGACAAACCTTCCTCAGTCTGTTGTCCTCTTCCTCTTCCTCAGGGTACTCATTTCATCCGTTCAACACACTCTGATCCCTCGTTGGTACATTTCCATCTCTATTCTTAACCCCTCTAACCGGCTGCTTATCCGTTCCAGCCAGTGGATACATGCTTCCTCAGCATCCAACCTCACACACACACGACTCATATACTACTCTCTGCAGCTCTAAGTTCATGCTAAATCTCAAAGAGTTAGCATGAACATAGACTTTTTTGTTTTATTAGACCCATATCATTTCTGCCCACAAACCTCATACTAGAAAAACTATGCAAACACTTGAGAAGAAAGCGACACGGTCGGAGAAGATGGAGGGAGGCAGGCAGGCCAGAATTAAAGCAACGGGTCTGAGCTCAGAGCTAATGAGAGTGCTGCCGTGCCAAGGAGGGCCGGAGAGGAGAGAGAGCACGAGGTGGAGGGATGAACAAGCCCAACGGAGAAAATCTGAGAGGTAATACTGAAGCAGATGAGATGAAAGAAGGGGACACGCAATGCACATTGGAAACGGCGAGAGACGTGGACTAAAGCCAGGATTAGAAACACAAAGGAAGGGTTGAAGTTGTGCAGTTTACAAGCCATCCATTGAATGGAGACGCTCGGCTGGAATCAGCAGCCTTTTCAGGCTTTTGTTTGACTTTCAGGCTTTTGTTTGACTTTGAACATCATATTTAGATGACTGATGTTAAACAGGAGTATCTACACACCTACCATCGAATAAAAAACGTAATGAAACCCAGCTCTGCACACTTATACTGACATGTTCTTTAATCATAAGGATCTCACTGTCCAAAGGTACTGGTCAGGAGAAGACCACAAAAGAAATACCAAGTTGTCAGTCTAGGGTTCTCGCCAGCGCATGTCAGCGTATTGGACCGTTACGCTGAAAGTTGTAAGAATTATGCTGAAATTAGAACGACACGGATGTTATAGAGCAACATGGAAAAGTCAGCAGGACTCTTGAACGTGCATCAGCGCAGCAAACCTGGTGAGGACCCTGCTGTCATCCCGTGGCACACAGCAAAGATAACCGTCATCAGGTGGGAATATACGCAGCAACAGTGACAGTACCAAGAATGCACCCTTGAATTAATTCTCTGTTAAAGCTCCTTGGGTTTGCTCGCGGGACTTATGACATAAACGTGATTCCATACTTGGGTTTCATTAGAGCGCTCCAAATTTTTGGGTTTCAGAGCTAGCATAGCACTCCTTGACTTAGCAATATTAGCCTAATTATAGTTTCTACATTTGCTCGGCCATTTCTAAACTACCTCTTCTGCCTATACCATTTCTTGTTGATTTGGAGATAAACCTTGGTTTTTTTAATCATGCTACAAGACTAAGCCATATCTTCATGTTCAGCTACAGTTTCGCTGTCGGTACCGTGTTCCTTTGGTGATGCGTTGTGTTCTTGTACCAAACACGGAAAAATGGGCAAAAAGTTCAACTTAGGTTTCATCAGAGCACGACACATTTCCCCACCTGCTTCTGGGACTCGTCACATGTGGCTAAACTCGGGATAAGTCTTCTGTGTTGCTACCACTGTAGTACGAAGGATATGAAAGACTGCGAGTTGTCACAAGTAGCAATCCTCTCCACCCAATTCTTCACCACACAGCTTAATTTTTCCGCTTTGTGAAGAAAATAAAAAGGGTTGAAACTGCTTTTTTGTATGAAAGCCTTCAGAAACTTCACAGATGGATGTGAGAACAGATGCTGTTGAAGTGAAGCGACGCTGAAGGCGTGAATTAAACCTTAGGAGCTGAGAAAAGGAAAATGTACAGAAAAGTACTTGAATTATGTTTTTTTTTTTTGTTTTTCCAAGACAGCATAAGGTAAAGGATGATCAAAACTGCTCTGCGTGGCCGTGTGTTTTCCGTGTGTCTCTGCGCACCTTCTCCCACAGCGGGGGCACCCGGGCGTCGTACATACAGTTGAAGGTCTCCTCCATGCGTGGCGACATCACCACGAAGCCTTTGATGCCCTTCCCCAGCTCCACCAGAGATGAACTAAAAGACAAGCACGCAGAGACAAACTGAAATAAGTCTTATTTCCGATCTGCTGGAATCACATCCTCACAAACAAGAGCGCCTGCTGTTTCCTGAATGTAATTTTGCCACAGAGGACGTAAACAACATGAAATCCCCCATCAACGAATGAGCTAAATCTGTAACTGTTGTTTTTAACAGGCTTATGGCTCTGAAACATAATAAAAGTAAAATAAAAATGTAACCAAAAAACTGCTGTTTAACTTTCTATCAAAAATATCATACCGTCATACATGGCTGCTGTCACCTTCTACATTATATAGAGAATATTATGTGGCAGATGAAACTCAGCCGCAATCATATGAACAAGTATCTGCAGCTTGACGACAGGAGGGGTTTTTATGAACCTGAACAATATAATAAAGAAATATAATCTGCCTTTCACAGATGCTGGGATACTGGATCTTTGAAAAAACAACATTGACTATTTTAAAGATCCGGATCAGACCAAAAAACAAATGTGACAAACTTTTCTTTCTTTTTTTTAAACCAATTTAGTCTCTGACGTCGTCTAAAATGGGCGAGACCTGACGCAGAGCCAAAACATGTTTTAGATAAGAACCAACCTGAAACGGAAATTATTCCACGTTTCCCACAGTAGCATCCTGTGTTTACATTACTGGACACATTACTGGCAAAGATGTGTAGGAAGCCTTGAAATTAATCCATATGTTATTGCAACTACATCATCCCACATAAAGATATGAGATAAATCTGGTATTTATTGTGAATGCATTTGTTCAGTTGGGAAATACACTCCATGTAAAGAAATTATTGTTTTTAGCCAAATTACTGCTGCCGTTAGTACACCTATGTTATCGTAACAGTTCCCATATAATAAATGTAATCATTCTTTTTAATGCATGCTTAGTTAAGATGTGTACTTATCGATCAGAGCATCTAGGAACATTTAATTTATAATCCATAACTTCCTGTTTCCCTGTGCCATATATATGAGGCAACACAGAGGCCGTCGGCCACCGTTTAGAGTGGGAAACAGAAGCGATGCGCTGTAAAGGTGAAGAAGACGTATTGATCTTCATGAGTCAAGAAACGGAGACCAGAAAAATAACTTCTCGCCTAATCTTGCTCCAATTTACGGCTAGAGCAGAAAATATAATCACAAATAACAAAGAATAACAATAAAGGCTGGAGCTAAGTTTATCTTACCACCACGCGCAGCTTTAAAAGCTCTCTGCTAGAGAACTGCAGCAAAAAGCTGGTTGGTAGGGAGGGATCAAGGAAAAGGGCTTTCTCTGTCCTACCATCACAAACATAAACGTAGAGGTTACTAAACACTTTAACTGGATCCGTCTCCTTCGTTCAGATGAGACTAAGATTAAGATTTTTGGAAAGAAACACTCGAGAGTGAAGCACGAATACGTGAAGAAACTCAGGCCCACTTTTAAGTACAGTGGAGGATCTGTAGGCAAAGGCCTAAGAAACCAAGTTAGAGTTCATGATAATAAGTTTCCCCACTAAGTAAATATGTTCAAATTGAAAACCTTTGTTTTTTTAACAAGTTTCATAGATCACGGTGTTTTAATAAGATGAAGGCTTTTAACCCAGGGCGCAGTATAACACAAGTGTAACAGCCAGTGCATACATGATGGTTTCCAGCAGGGAGTTATATCTCTGGATCTCTTGGAGTAAGACCACATTGAGGGGTGATGGGTTGTCCTGGAGGAGGGTCTTGGTGCTCTCGCAGTGAATCAGAGACGGGATCTTGCTACGAACATCTCCCAGCAGCTCCAAGACCTGCGCAGGAGCCACATATGACAGACTCACTCACACCGACTAAAGGGTTTCACGCTCAAAGAGCACATACAGACATTCATGAAAACTTCATAAAACACTAGCCGATAAAAACTATTTGTTTTCTTCCTGGTTTTGCTTTTTGTCACAATTAAAAGTTTTGGTTTGGATTAATCGATTACAGCACGACATCCAGGTCCTGAAGGAACAACACAGCCCTCACCATCATACCCCCACCACCATGTTTGACTACAGTTGTGCTGATATTAGCATATTTGATGCATCAAATATTTTTTTTTGTAGCAAATGTGAAATGGGTATTAGATAACAGTGACTCTGTTCCTCATGTTTTGCTGAATTTTCTTAAATCAAAGCATCATGTGTTGCTTGATGCTTTGATATTCGGGACACAGCCCAGACCCCCACACCTCCATTATTAGAAACGACCTTGTTCCTCGTTGGTTTTTGTATTTCATTAGATCGTGGCTTGACGTATCCGTCTTTGAGATGAGGAACATTTTAATGTTTTAACCTTTCCCCGACTCACCGTGTCCTCTCTGCTGGCCCCCGCCGTCGTGGCCCCCGTGTTCTGCGGCTGCAAGGAGAGCAGCGTGTCGAACAGCGTGCGGGTCTCCGCGATCTGGCTGGCGATGTCGGCGTTGGGGTGCTGTCCGAACACCTCGGGGTGCTCCGTGGGCGGCAGCGCGTTGATGTGCTCCAGGAAGCCTGTCAGGGGTCCGTCGCGGGGGATGTAGTAGGTGGGTAAGCTCGATAACCTGATGAAGAGTCGGGCGTGAAATGCGAGGTGGATTGAGAACCGTACAGGCCCACAACTAAAAAAGACAAAACGCTATCCCCGCACACAACTGAGTCGGGAAACTGACATCCACACAGTGGGAAACAAAACACACGGGTTCTAGCGCAAACATAAAGGCCTCACAGATACTGAGCTCCACGTCCCTCAGCAAGTTGGACCTCCAGCGACATTTCCTTTGATCATCAGTAAGCTTCTGGCTCATTTCTGGGACTGGATAGAGCGGGCAAATATCAAGTGTCTGGAAATGCCCTGACTGTTGAAAACGTGGGGAGTCCTTTGCTTAAAAGCATAATCTCAGCCAAGAAACCAGCCAATTTAAACCAATTCTACCTATTCTGCCATAAAGAGTTATCAAATACTCCCTTTTTACCTGTTTGTTATAATCATTGAAATAAATGATTAAAAACCCCAACATAATTTCCCGTTCATTGATTTGACGAGTCTCGCTGTAACCTTCTAACTTATAATTCCTCATTTTAAATATTGAACATCTTTTTTTTTTTTTTAAGTTTTACCACACTGTATCGATTTCCTGTGGACACAGGAGTCCACGCCCTGGTTTGACTCCACATACTACATTTTATTCCACTGTAAACAATTCAACGACAGCAAACTGATGAAAGAAAATAAGAATAAAATACAAATGTCAGGCTACAGGAAGTATTTCAACAAACTGCCCCGCAATCGCTACTCTTATTCCTCTCCTTTCGCTCCCCTGAGAAACTGCAATAAAGACAACAAAGTGAGGACATTTCAAAAGCTGCATGCCTTGTGGTAATACTCGCCCTGTCCTCTTGGCGGTGCTAGTGCTCTGCGAAGAGCACAGAGCTTCAGCAGACCACAGTTTACTTTTATAATGAGGGGAAACAGGTATTTTCAGGCAGATGGAAGAACTCTGACTCTTACTTTACACCTGAACCTAAACTGTGAGCAGCAGAGGGAAGAAGAGGGAGAAATAAATGAACGCCAGTGCCTCACTTGTAGTAGTTCTGATTCACGGCTGCCTCGCAGAAGTAGTCGTTGATGTAGGTGGTCAGCAGGCGCCGGTCCCAGTCGTCTGTGACGTGGCCACCGTAGTTGACGCCAGCGATCAGGTACTTGAGCGCATCCCAGGGAATCTCCTCGTATTTGTCCAGGTATAAACAGAGCAGATTCTCGCTCACCTAACAAGGGCATCAAAGATTGGGTCTTAACAAACGTAAAAAAATAAATAAAACTAAAGTACTGGCAAAAAGGAGTTTATTCAAATGTACTATGAGTATACTTATTTCCTACTTAAAATGAGGCAGCGTACTTGAACTTTACCTTTCATGAACTATATTTCCTATACTTAATAATATAGTGAAGTATACTTGACTTATACTGGAAAGTACAAACAGAAGTCTAATACGAAGTACCTTAATACTAAGACTTAAGCTTATACATAAGTATACTTAATAAAATTAACTTCAAGAGTACTACTTTTTGCTAAGGGTGGCACACCTGCATTGTTTTTGGCTGTTGCTTGCAGCTAAAGAAAGCGCCCTCATTCAATTCTTGGGCTTTTGCATCAGGACAAGGTAACGATCTAGTCTGTAGCAGGTGGCAAACATTTCAATCTAAACTCAATGCTTCAAAAAGGCAAAATAAACCAAGTGCTGCTAATGAAATGCACGCGGTGAACCGACCTGCAACTATCAATGCGGGTGCCTCAGCTGTTTGCCGCCGTGGTAGTAGCTCAGTACCGAGGTGGGAACGCCTCAGAAAGTCATTTCAGAAGCCATTATTGTAAAGTCTGAGGAGAGCTATCAGACCGCTTTCAGACGTGAGGTCTGTCATTCGGCAGAGAATATTATTGACAAGAGAAAAATAACCGAGACAGCCGTCTGCCTTGCCAGGAGTGGACGTCCGGGCAAGTTCAGCCCAAAGCCAGAGTGTGCAGTCCTCAGTTACACTGCAACAAACCCAAGAGGCTCAAGTTCATGATGACCTGATTGGCGACGGCCTAGTCAAAGTTCAGGACTCAGCTGAATTGAATTGCAGGGATGGATCTTAGCCGAGCAGAGCTGAACTTCTGCAAAACCCAATGAACTGAAGCAATGTTGTAAAAAAAAAAAAACAGCAAAGATTCCTGCAGAAACCAAACATTTTCTGCACAAAGCTAAGATACATTGCTGCACGGGCCTTCAGCTCTGACCTCAAAGTCTGAATCGTTGAAGCTGTACACGATGTTCCAGCCCATTTGCCGGAACTTCTTCCTTTCCAACAGGATGCTGTGGAAGAAGCAGAGGGAGTACAGCAGCTTCTTGTAGAGCGGCGGTCTGGTGCAGCGGCTGAACTGAGCTTCATTCACCAGCTGGAACAGACGCTTCATGTTGGCCTTCACGCCCTGTGGACACGGGCAAAATTCATCCAAACACGCCTGAAGCGATGCTTTTTTTTTTTTTTTCTCGCGCGTCTTTGCAGAAACTCCTACCACCGCGTGCGCATGAGCTTGTGTACCTTTGGCGGCTCGGTGGTCATCTTGATGCCGGCCTGCAGAATGGTGATGGGGAAGTCGGGGTGCGGTGAAGAGCTGAGCCACAGCCTGAAGTCCGGGTGCGGCTTCTGCACCTGCAGCTGCTTTATTAGCTTGTCCAGCTCCGGCATCCATGAAAGAGACAGGTGGCAGTTGGCGAGGAACACCCAGTGACCTGGGCAGGGCGAAACACAATTACTAGAGGTTTAGCGGTTGTAGAGCGCTGTGCAAAAAGCCTCCAGGGGTCGATGGAAGTTTCTTTTTGGAAACCGGATTTTTAAAGCGTTTTTTTTTTAAGGGGAAGTATGAGAACAAAGTTGTAAAATTACAAGAATAAAGTAATATTTTGTAAGAGCTCTTGCAAAAGATCTTGTAATGTTACACTTTGTTATTGGTTTCACAAAAAAAGGAAATGCTAAATAATTTTAGGCCCCCACTTCGGGAACCCCTGGGATAAAAGGACAGTCAGGTGCACAGATGGATTTAAAAGTCACAGAAAGAGCTGATTGGAGCCGCTTAAATTTAGAAATGTAAATGTATCTTGCTTTTTTAGGCTAATGGGGAATAAAGCCTGGAAATACAAATATATTCCCATACTTATTCGCTCCCCCTCCTGCTTCTCCAGACCTGGAAACTAATTAAATCAAATTCTGCACTTTTTCTCCCAGACTGCGAATGGGTCTGAATGAATGACTCAGCTAAAATGACAGCAGCTGGTCCCTTTTACCGCTCTTCACTCCCTCCATTATCAGGCTCCTGGCGATGGGCGCCTGTCCCTGGCCCAGAGACAGAGCGTTAAAGCGTTTGCTCATGTCCGAGGCCTCGGCCAGCTGCAGCAGCGCTCCTGTGGGGTCCACTCCAGGAGACAGCACAAAGATCAGAGGAGTGCAGCAGGTGGACTCCTCCACCACCTGAGAGAGAACGCACAGGGAGTCAGGAGGAGGAAGTGAGCGTCCTGTTGCAGTTTTAAAACATTCGCAACAGTTGATGCCGCCGAGTCCAACGGACGGCAGCCGACACGTACCGCCTTCATGTCGAGGACGGGCGGCTCCACGAAGCAGGCCCCCAGTTTGTGAACGATGAAGGAGGTGATGCAGAACGACACGCGGTCCTGGCGTAGGGAGCGCACTATTAGCATCTTCTGGAGCTCGTTGTAGCTGTACTCCAGGTCACCTTGAAGACCAGAGGAGAGGTTTAGGGTGAGTGGGGGACTTTAGGGGCTAATCAGAGCAGACTGGAAATGAGACAGAGGCAGGAAACGCAAGCGTGCCTCTGGATTTCTGTTGTCAAGGATAAAAGTAAGTCTGTTGAATGACAATCAAAGGTTTTAAAACCCATTTAGACAGCCTTGATTCATAACAACTAAAAAACTATCCCCTCCTTTTTTTCAACAGGCGATCAAACACCTCACACGTTTTATGTTTTGTCTGGTCCATCTGATTTACTCTGCTGATAAACAAGAATGTCTGTAATTTGTGCTTCATTTATATTCAAATGAGCTTGTGATTGGGTTAGAGTCAGACTAAGCCTCACCGCCAACTGAGTTTCTGTTAAAGGTGGATTTGCATGGTTTTAATGATCGTTGTAGTCGTACTGTGATTTATGAACTGTTGTTACTATTTTATATTTATTATTTCACTAGTTTATTATTATTTTTTATAAAAGATTTCTTTTATCAGTGATTGAATATGCGGTGCAGTGCAGCTGATCCTTGTATCCGAGGCAAATTTCTCTCAAGGGAGACTAATAAAGATACTTTGACTTTGACAATAAGAGGTGAGGATGATTTGCTGTAAAGCAGTTGGGATAAAAAGGCGGAGGTCAGGAGAAGGTAATCAATCTCAGGATTGTCGACGTTCGAGAATTTAAAAAAGTCCATCAAAGAAAGACAAGACATTCATTATATACGTCTACATCAACAGTATCTACTGTCTTTAAAGGAACCTGGGTTGAGCCTAAACTACAGCTATTGTGCCACACAAATGTATTCATCAACATTGCACTTTTTAAGAGTTTTGCTACAGTGCAACCTCAAACTTCAGTGAACGTAATTGGGATTTTATTATTTTTGCTAATAGTGGCAAGCATTTGCTTTCCACCTCCCCCCTTTACTTTAATCTCCACACAGACTGAGCTTCTCTGTGAAGTTCTCAGGGGTCTGTTTGGGAACGTCAGAGAACGAACAGCATCGCAGAGACAGCAGACGGGTCAGAGATAGAGCTCTGCAGACCATAATGGCAAAACTGGGGCAATAAAACAATTCACAACACTTTGAATTCATCACAGGTCAGAGTTCAATCCGTCATTTCAAAATTAGAACGTTGACGGCACAACTGAAAAACCTATGGGGGCAAATTTGGAACAGGCTAACAAGAAGAACACCTTAGAACACTCTTAGAACACTAAGACTAAGAAAGTAGAGCACATAACACCAGTTCTAAAGTCCTTACACTGGCTCCCTGTATCTCAGAGAATAGACTTTAAAATACTTCTGTTAGTCTATAAATCCTTAAATGGCTTAGCTCCTAAATACATCACAGACTTGTTATCAGCGTATAAACCATCCAGACCACTCAGGTCTTCTGACTCCAGCCTGCTCTGCATACCTAGAACCAGAACCAAACATGGAGAAGCAGCATTTAGTTCCTATGCTCCACTTATCTGGAACAAACTTCCAGAAAACTGTAAAAGTGCGGAAAGCCTGAGTTCTTTTAAATCAAGATTAAAAACACATTTGTTTAAAATTGCCTTCAACTGTCCTAGTTAACTGAATCACCACTTTTTTGTTCTATTTTCTATCTATATTTTATTCCTACTTGCTTTTATTCTGTTTTATTTTGCTATATTTTAATCATGTAAAGCACTTTGCATTGTCTTTGTACTGAATTGTGCTATATAAATAAATTTGCCTTGCCTTGCCTTGCCTTGCCTTGCCTTGCCTTGCCTTACCTGTGGGGAGAAACTAGCACTACACGTCAAACTGAACACACCCTCCCTATGGTGAAACGGGGCAGCAGCGGCATCATGCTGCAGGGATCAGCAGGGGGACAGGGAGGCTGGTCTGAGTTTATGGGAGGAGCTAAATACAGGAAAGACCTGAGGACGGAGAATTTTACCTTGCAGCAGGACAACAACCCTAAACGTACAACCAGAGCTTCGTCAGTGCTTTGGATCAGAGCATATTCTGGTTTTACAACCACCCAGTCAAAGCTCAGACTCAAACCAAATAAGGAACCTGTGGAAAGTCTTAAAAACGATGTTCCCAGATGCTCTGCATCCATTCTACCTGAGCCTGGGCAATAGAGAGAAGAATAATGGGCAAAATTTTCCCTTTTATAAACGTGAAAAGCTGAATCTACACTTAAAGGGTGACTCAGCCCCAAAATCAACAATTTATTGCCAATAAACTGTTAACATGGTTGTCTACATATCATGGTCATTATTATGACAACTTAGTGCATATTTGTTGAAATCCTGCTTTTGTGTTGAAAACCGTCAGTATGGCGCCCTCCTAGGGTTAAACGGTGGTCTTGCATTGAATTTCAAATCCGTTTTGCTGTTGTTTCAAAAGTTTTTGTCACGTAATTTGGATAAACTGGCGTCAGTAGTACTGCTGCTGTGCTATATGGCAAAATGGTTTAACATGTATTATTACCAATATATATATATATATATATATATATATATGTCATTTTGATTCATTTTGACAAAACTAACAGTATGAATATTGGTTTAAAATATAGCTAATGTCATTAGCTCATGTCATTCTGACTAGTCAAAACTAAATCACAGGTATCTATGGTGACCCATGAATGGCAAAATAATTTGAATCTTACTAGGCAAAACTGAATTGCAGGTATCTGTGATTAGAGTTTCGACTTGTCAAAATCTAATTACATATTTTTTGAATAAGAGTCTTGACAAAGCAAAATTATGTTGCAGATATCAGTAATTAATATTTAGTCTAGTGATTAAACGTTAATCATATTGCCAAAGGGCCGTCTCACAGACAGCTGCTGCCTCGCCCTGAAACACGCCTCCACTGCCTCAGCAGCACCGGCTTTGGGTGTTGCTCAGTCAGCACCTTGAGCCAGCGCCTCAAAGTGATAAGGCTTTGGCCAGCTGGGCTCCACAAAGACTCCCTTAACGTCCTGGAACGAGGGGGGTGGCCACCCCCTGGTGGCGCCCCTGTTTGCAACTGTGTTTTCGTTTTGTGTCAAACTCCTCATCAAATACAACCTGACTTTTAGTTGTACCGTGATAAAAGGTGTAAAGGCTCAAGCATTATCAAGAGGCACTGAGAAACATTCAACAGACTTTCCTGCACATCGACCAACCGTCTGAGCTTGAGTTCACACGATTCTAACAGGAAGAAAGTCCGACCGGCGGCACAGACCTGGCAGTGGTGCTCTCTCTGGCTCAGGGTTGGTAAACCAGAGGTTCCAGTCTCGAGGATAGTGTTCAAAGGAGGCCACGATGCCATGAAACTTGGGTAACTTATCCAGCTCTATGATGTTGTCCCAGGACGGGTCTGACAGCCAGCTGGGGAATGGATTATCCATCCGAACGTCCTTATCAATAACCTGTCAACAGACCGCAAGTTAGACTACCTTCTCCAGCCAGCCAATACAATCATGTTTTAGAGGCAGAGACAAGCTAGTATGGATCATGAGGTTCGGAGCCTTTGAAAGGGAAGTGCTTCGTCCTGTTGGGCTACTTTGAATCAGATCGCGATGTTTGTGTGTTTCTTACGATTCCTCCTCGAAGAAAGAAGCTGTACTCGTCCATGTTGAGCTTGCCGGCCACTTCCAGGATTTTGACGCACATCTGGAAGCTGAAGAGGAGCTTGTGGGCCTCAAAGAGTCCCCGACAGGTGTACCTGAAGCAGACACGGCCAATGAGGAGAGAAACGCAGCATCAGCCAGAGAGACTTAACAGAATGAAGCTGAAGTCCATGAAAGGTAGCTAAATTCCCCAGAGGGCGTTCACTTTAATGCATTGGTAGCATCGTTCACCTGTAGACGGCGTAGGTGTGGTAGTCATTGAGGCTGTTAATCCGATCCTCGAGCTTCAAGGTGTAGGTCTGCTTGCTCTTTGTTATGCTGAGGGTGAACAGGTTGATATAGGCGTCCAGGGAAAACTGATACATGGGGTCAATGAGGCCCATGTCGTTTAGGACGAAGAAGAGAATTGAGGCTCGTTGAGCACATGGACGGTACGCCTGTTGGGAGAGCAAGTGTACGGCTGCTTATGATTGTCAACCAAAGCCAGAAAATCTCCTAAATCCAACTTATATCCCTAGTAACCACACTTTGTACCAGGTAAAAACATACAGAGTATAAACTAGTTCAAGCTTTAACACCTTGTGCCACCTGGCGTAGGACTCTGTTCACAGTTTTTGCATCGGTGCAGAGTTCATTATAAGTGTTGTGCGCTTTGGGGAGGGGAGATTTCGTCTAGGAAGTCATCTAAATCTGTCAGAAGCCAAGGAGGAGGTCGAGAGGTGAGCGAGCGTTTTCAGTCGCTGCTCCCAAATGTTGGAAAAAGGTGCCACTGCAAATCAGACAGGCTGACTCACTTGCTGTTTTTAAATCTTCTCTTAAAGAACATTATTTCTCCTTGGCTTTTTAACTCAGTTGGAGAAGTTGGTATTTATTTTTTTTCACAATTTTTTATTTTATAATTTTTATTGTGGCGTTGATTTTAAAATGCTTCAGAAATAGAGTTGTATTGTATTTTAACTACTTTGTCTCAGTTCTCCATCTTGTCTACACCATTCCCCCGTCCTGACCTCTCTGGCCGAGTCGATCTTCAGCTTGGTCTGTTCGCTGCTCTCCAGCTGCTCTGAAACCTTGCTGGCCGTCACTTTGGAAGCCTGCAGGGTGTTTACCAGCTGTACGTCATCCAGCAGAGAGCCACTGGCTTCGTTCAGCAGCCTGGTGAGATCAAACAAACCCAAAGGACATCAATGCTTCAGATAGTATGCAATTTATAAAAATATAAATAAGTGCAGCACCCTTCAGAATTACTGGAACCGATAGTAAAGATTTGCACAACCTTCTTAAAACAACCAGATAGTCTTGAGTCATTTGTCTTCACTTATGCTCTCTTCTCTTTGGCTCATGCTATGGTGAATAATTATTCTCTAAAATGACCCAATGATGACTTGATCTCAGTTATTTCAAAGAGTTCATGGTGCTGCTCAGTCAGGGCATTTAGGAAATCTAACAGTGACAGATCCTTCATTGTATTTAAGAGATGACATAAAGTGCTTTATATATTGTACATACGTACATTCATCAACCTTTAATCTTGGTCTCATCTGACCAAGGTACATGGCTACAGGTAAACTTCATATGTTTGCATTTGTGATAGACATAACCTTATACTCGAGCTGCAGCTGCTATAAGGGTTACAATTCACTCATTTTGTCCTCTGAGTACAGATGTGAAAAGGTCTAAGAAAGAGTTGTGTGTACAAACCTGAGGATCTCATCCTCCAGGTCCTGCAGACTCTTCTTGCCAGCAGCAATGCTGATGACCAAAGAGTCCTTCTGCTGCTCCAGTTCTGGACGCTCCTTACGCACCACGATCCCCAGCAGCTGGGCTTCCAGACCCTACGCTCCAACAAACGCCGGAGTCAAGCTGACGTTACGATACAGCTTTTGGAAACCGCACGGGTTCACAAATGAGCCGAGGTAACAAAAACATAACGCACAGAGAGCACATTCCCCCACTCAGACGCAAACACACACCTGCTCCTTGACAGCGAAGTTAACTATGGTGGTCTTTGAAGAAATCTCCGGTGTGTAGTGGGGATTAGACAGCTTGGTGGTGATATAGAATCTGAACTCGGGATTGTATTCCAACTCCTTGTCGCCGAGCTTCAACAGCAGCCTGCCACCTGGGAGGAGGCAACCCCGAGAAAAAAGTCACAAATCTGACATTTGCATAAGTTAAATCCCACCAAGTGTTTTGCGCAGGTGAGTCAGACCTATACGCGTCAGGGACTTGTTGAGAACAGGGTTGAGGGAAGGATCTATTTCCTCCTGGACGTTCTGCAGCAGAACAGGATTCCCAAACTGGATGGCATTTTCTAGCACCCGGATGTAGTCTGGCATTTGAAAGTCGATTAGTTTTAGACCCTGGACACAAAGGAACCAGCGTGTCAAACACAGTCACAAATGGCTTTTATACGATCACACACAACAACTTAGAGTGAAGTAGTGACTGACGACAGAAACGAGCCAAAGATTCTCACTGAATGGCCTAAAAGCTGAATTTATTGAATTAACGTCATCTACAGTGGATATTAGATGGCAGGTTTCAGCGGTCAGACCATAATAAATTAAATACATTAAAAAAGTTCATCGTGTTTACTTCAATACATGGCTGGAAACAAGGTTTTGCAACAGTATATGTAGGTTTTTATCATTTTCCATTAAAACAGCATTTTATCAGGAAGCCGTAGTCTTTTGTGTGCATCTGTAGACAATATGTGGCATCTTTAGCTACTTTACAAGAAGCCAAATCCTCAGCGTATGATGTTGAGAAACCAGACTGCACTTTAAAAAGTAACTAAAAACAGGCCAAAAAGAGAGGAAATTGACTGAGAATCCCACTGTCGGAGCAGGAAGAGAGAGACGAGGACACAGAAGAAAGCGGAGCCGTTTTCACCTTTTCCATCTCCATATTTTTGATCCACTTCAGAGCCTGGCCTTGAGGGTCTACTATCAGTGGCCATCTTAAAAAGTGGGGAGAGAGGAAGTCATTTATGTCACAGCGAAGAGTAGTAACAGATACAGCTACGGCCAAAACTGTGGAAGTGACCCAAATGCTGGGCAATATATGCAGTGATATTCCATAAATTAGAATAGTCGTTCTGATGAGGCTCATTTGTCAGATTAAAAGTACCATTTGAGGAAAAAAAAAACTTGAAACAGATATTAAACATACTTTTCTCAAAGCCTATATTTCTGTATCAAAACTGTTCTTGGTCTGTCGTAATACGCTAATGTTAAATGTTATGTTATTATTAGCTGTAAGCGGAAAATCAATATAATCCACAAAAAAATGACATTTTATATATAGAGCATAAATGGAGCATGAATCCCTATCTATGTTTCTGATTGGGTAAATATCAAATTTCAAAATCCACAAATCTAACTTAAATTAATCAAATTTGCCTTTGGGACTAATAAAATATTTTTTTAATTGCATTGTTGAGAAGAGTAAAGCTTCATTCAGCAGTTTTGTTTCATGCTGAATTTAATGTTAAAATATTAAAAGCTAATTATTGAAGGTCCATATGATAATTTAGACCTAAACACAAACAGTGAAGGTTTGGTATTGCGGCCTTCAGCAACATACAGGGATAGAGGAGCATTACATGTCATGGATTTGATGAGAAAATGTCTACTTCTGTCATTAGAGACTTCAAACCTGACTGTGACTTGGAAAAGTTACTACTACTACTACTAATAATAATAATAATAAGATAAAGTTTGTTTCCATGTAATTAACTGAAGAAATTTAAGTAATCATTAAAATATTCTTCTTTTACTATTAGCCTTTTGATACTTTGCAGCCTTAGTTTTTGTCATGAAAGTTCCTGCATTGCTTTTAGAATGTTTTGCTAAGTTTGCAAAGCAGAACATTATTGTAACCGATGCAAGAAGCTGCTGTGTGTTCTGACCTGTTCCCACGCGTGATGATGACTCCATTCTCAGTGGAGAACGCATCAGAGGGCAGCCCCTGGATATTCCAGCTCCTCACCGCTGTTGGTTTGGACAGAAATACCGCAAAACTGAATCCTGGGGAACATTGGATCTGCAAATCCTGAACCTGAGCCGAACACACAGACAGAACAACCAAAAATGCCACATTCACTCCAGGATGAGTTAGTGCAAAAGAGTCTGTTTAAAAACCAAGTCTCATGTTGAAGGGGAGCGTGTTTGTTGGACCTCTTTCATCCAGATAACGAGCAGCTCGTCTCTATAATTGGACAGGAAGGGCCCCATGTAGGACAGGAACGAAGAGGCGAGCAAGCAGTCTCCAACAAGGTATCTCATGTTTTCCTCAAGACCCTGCAGCACATTCACAGATCATGACAGAGTGCACACCAGCCTGGATGCTGGTTTACCACAAACTTAGGTAAAAAAAATAATTATAACATAATATTATAAATTATATATTATGAGAATTTGAACATTTCTCCATATTTAATTTGACATTCATCCAGTAAAATTCATTTGAATCTGTTAGATGATCCCGCAAGATTCAGCTCTGAACTCTTGCTCGGCCTGCCATGATTCAGTTTGTGAAGGAGTCAAATTATGAGACTGACTGAGATTTAAAAAAAAGTATATAGTTCTTTAATAATTAAAATAAATGTAAACTTTGAGGAGTTGCGTAGGAAGAACAGGACATTGAGCAAGGCAGAGTAACGGGCAGCAAACGGCACTGAAACTGAAGGTAAAACAGAGAATGATGCATGGATAAAGAAGGAAACCAGCAATGGACATAGATAATGAGGGACGTGTGGAGAATGACAGAGTGGAGGTGAGCTAATCAGGAGATTATGGGAAGCAGGTGGAGCAGAAGGAGCACAGTGAGACTGAGGATAAGAGTCCAGTTGGCACGAGTGGAGCTGAACTGAGACAAAGATTTCTAACCAGGTACAAAGGAAAACACTGAAATAAGAGAAATGCATCTCAAAGCACAAAGAACAGAACACAAGGAATAAACTAATAATAATAAAACAAAACATAATAAAACAACAGGGAAATACGGAAACACGAACCCAAAACCTCTCAACGAGTCCTTGTTAAGTAAATTTTGGATGTAATCTTGGACATAGAGCAACGCTGAAAAATACATTCTCTGTTCATTTTTAGTCTCCAAGTAGACAAGGCTTTGGATAAAATCTGATTGGTATATTTTTAATTGTTGTCCCTGACAGAAACCCCTAGAACCATTTGTAGAAAATGAACCCCTAAGCATCATAACGCTACCACCATAATTCACTGTGGGAATGTTGCTCTTTGGTCTTGAAGATAGTTTTTTTTTTTCCAGCAAACATTTATTTTGAAATCCTTGCCCAAAAGATGAACAAAATGCTTTTAGGAGAAAACATTTCTTTCTCTTAACTCTAGTAATTAGACATTATCTATCCCTTTGACTTAGTGGATAAAGTCGTGCAGCTCCTTAAATGTGGTTCTAGACATCTTGGAAGCCTCACTGAACAATTTCTCTCTTGTCTTTTAACTTGTATTGGAGAAATATCCAGATTTTTAGTAAAGTCAATGCAGTCTCACATTTTATCCAATAACTGACAGCTTTCTTGATTTTTTAGTGTAATATATCTAAATAATGATCTGTGGATCTTTTGTCCCATTTTCCCCATGGATACCTTAACAGGGAGATACTTCTGATTTCTTGCAACATATCTGTAAAATATACGTTAAAGGTATATAGCCACATTATATGCCTATACCAAAAAGACCAAAATCCAGTTGATTATGATAAAATAAGGCTATATACTCCAAGCGTCCGTCCAGATAGTGTACAAAAATACAAAAATAACAAAGACTACACCAGCAGCACATCTAATCTTTCAGAAAAACGTTTTATGTAACCAGAGTGAAAACTAAAACAAAACATTAAATAACGGTAATATGTACCTTTTAAGCTAAAGGATGCAAATGACATAATAAAGATTTTTGATGACTCAGATTCACTGTAAATGATGGCAGGTGTGAACTTGAAAAATGCTGCAATTAAATCCAAAGGTGCTTCAACAATGCAAAGTATGTGACTGTATATGAATATATGGGACTATAATATATATGGGACATCTCAGAGACCCATCTTTTTCACAGGGTATGTAGACTTTCTAGAGATTTAGGAGCACACTGACATGGATATTCTTACGTAGGAACCATGACACTTCTGAAAAAGATGACGTGTGACCGACAAGTTCACTGGAATCTACCGGATGAGCAACGATGTTTAGGTTGAGGATGCATGTTGCTGAAATCTTCACAACAGAGCCAGTACACAATAACTCTCAGAATGACGTTGCCCTTAAACATCATTATTACCTTCATTCATATACTGTCTGTAATTCATTCAATGTGATTTATATGTTTACAGGCCTATAAAAGATGAAAGGTTTACTTATGTGTAATAGTTGGAGTCTCTGCCACTGTCTAGTTTTCTGTTTTGGGTTCATTCCCGTTTGATTTCTGTTATTGTTTATGTTCTGTCTCTGGTTTGTTTTTTAATTTCTGCTAGGATCTCGGCACTGATGCCTGATCTGATTATACACTCTGCACACCTGCTCAGCTCCACCCCGCCTGCAATCATCTCTCACCGGTTTCACCTGTTTCCACCTCCATATAAACTGTTCAGACCAGTCATCAGTGCCAGATCATCATTCCGTGCTTTATTGGACCTCAACGATCAGTTGAAGTATCCATTTACATCCTAATCTGCCATGTGCAGTAAGACGTTTCGAAAAGCAGCAACTCTTTTTTTCAGCGTTAAGACTTCAGTTGTGTGTCAGGCTTACGGTAACTCTCTCCTCCCAGCGGACCCTTTCCCCGGCCAGTCCCGTCACCAGTTTGTCCGCTCGGTCCAGTTTCAGCTCCATCTCCTCAGATTTCTTTCTCAAGGTCTCCTTCATGGCCAGCTTCTCAGCATGTTGCTTTTTAAGCTCGTCTAGCTTATCCGCCACCTGTACCCCGCACCCGCCCACAAAAACTCAGTGTCACGTCTCTTTGAAATGTGTGAGCGTCAAAGTAAAACCGCTTTCATTCGGACCTCTTGTAGCTTTTTCTGCGCGTCGGCCAGGGCAGCTTCCTTCTCTGCTAACTGACTCATGGCAGTGTTCAGCAGCGCCCGCTTCGGCTCCACATCCCGGTAGATGCGTCCATACACCTGGAGAGACAAAGGTCGTGCATAGATTTACAACGAAGGACTCTTGCATATGGAGGCCTTTTTTTTGCTGAGCGGTAACGGCATATGTAACGACTGGAACCAGCTATTCAGCAATAATCACAAAGCGCTCTGTGCATGGTGCTCTGCGGGCATCAACCCCTCCTTACCTCCATGGCTCTGACCCACATGCAGAGGGACTTAGCAGCGAGGGACACTTTCCCGATGATCTCTGGATGGAAGTCCCCCTGCCGGCAGTACTGACCGATCCTCTTCAAAACGCGGTCCGATATATTGTCCTTGTCAAAGTTGATCAGCGTCTTGATGAAGTTGGGCTCGCCTGCCGGAAACAGCACAGGGTCATGATCCGTGCTTTCCAAAGCAACACGCACAGACGTCGGTAGAAGTGTCGGCACCACCGTTAAAGCGCTGCAGGAAAGCAAAAGATTGAAACCCGACTTTGGTTATGGTAGCATCATTTTTACGGTGAAATGTTACAGACCAAAGCTGCCCTTTTAACTCCACACTGAGTTAATTTGTAGTTATACTCCAGATTGTTTGTGCTTTTGCTGTCAAAATGAATGTGAATTAAGTAGTTTTAATTAGAATACAGCACATATGATTAGGGGTTCATTTGAGAACATTTCATAGATGAGGCCTTTATGTATCATCGCCCCAAACAAGCGGCGGCTGTTGTGACCGCGTGATGTTGTCGGGCGCCTAAAGTGCCGTAATAAAGTGAACCAAATGAAATGAAGGTGTGAGATTTTTCTTCATTCCTGTGTGAAAGGACTCGTTGTACTCCTCGCAACGAACACTTCACGAATGGAGCAAGACCGGCGTGGAAAACTGCGAGCTTATTTCTATTCTCAGGGAACTTCAATTGATAACATTGCGTCATGAACTCTTTGAAGCACCAGATGATTTTAAAGGCTCTATATCATTCTTTTTAAGCTTTCCATAGTCAACTAGAGGCATATGTAGGATGTAATATTGCCTTTGGCACCACAGAGTATTCTTTGTTTGAAACATTGTTTTTTCCTCAGGAGCTATTTTTCCAACGCGGTAGAAAGAAGCTAGCCGCCACTGCAATGTCACCTCTCCCCATGTGGGGTCGCCCTAGAGCCGCTGCAGCATGATATCAAAAGGAGCTGTTGCTGTCGCTGTGCAGATTAGGGGCTAAAAGAGCCACTTCGTCCCAACTCTGAGCAGAAAGGATCATGTGGTGGTTAAAGGACCGCTCTATGCAGACCAGTCGTAGCCACTTGTCGTCCAGGTCAGGGAGGAGCTGGATTCACGAGGATTACTTAGGCATGCATGAATCAAGCAAATACCACTTCGGGCATGATTTTGATGAAGGATTGGCATCATAACATTGTTAAAAGCTCGAAGTAGTTGATATTGCATGGCACTTTAAAAGACTGTCTGGTGGAAAACTAAAACTGAATAAACCTTGTTTTTTTTTTTAGGAGGATATTGACCCAAAAGCTGTGGCCAAATCAACAGAAAAATGCTTCACAAGATACAGACTCAACCTTTCTCCGTGGTCATCTTGCACCAGTCACCACAGAAATAGCCAAATCCTGTAAAATTACTGAGCCTGGCGATAAAGTGCTTCTCATTCTGGTTGTTAAACAAACATGTTCCACTCTGCTAATACAGGACTCCTTCTTTCCAAACATGTCAGCCGGTGTGAAGTTCTGCCCCGTTGCCGCCTCTCACCCAGCTGTCTCTTGGCTTCGGCCCAGGTCGGCTCTTTGCCAAGCAGGGTCATGACGGCTTGCATCACAGTCTCCACCAGCGCTGGAGGACGGCCGTAAGACTTGATCTCTGTCATGTCCTTCTTATTCAGAGACTCCAGGGCCTGAGAGCGAGGAGAGGAAAATGAGTGGCAGTGCAAAAAAAAAAAAATCGAATGAAGGCGTAATGCGATGGAAGCTGAGCAACCTTCAGGGCCTCCTCCAGAGCAGGCAGGGCCTTGTCCAGCTCCGTCTGCGCATTATCAGCCATGGCTTTACACTGAAACTCCTCCGCTTGGATTTTCTCGCTATTCTCACCCACCCTCTGAACAAAACCACACCTGTCACTGCATCTGCTGGCGGATAATTGCTCACCGACACGTCTCGGCGACACTTACCCTCTGCTGTTCATCAGCCTCCGCCTTTTGCTTTAAAATGACGGTTAAGTACTGGTCGCACTGCTTCTGGAACTCCACCACCTGCTTCTTGGCCTCCTCCAGCTCCACGCTCATGGCCTCCACTTTCTCCCGGGTGTCGCTGATTTTAAAAAGGCCGTTTCGCAGCTTGCTCACCTGCTCCCCCAACTCGCTGCGCTTTTCCCCCAACAGCCTGGGGAGAAACAAACAGAACCGTCGCTCACGGTAGGTGGTGGTGGAGGGTGGGTATGGTGTGGTGTAAAAATCCAGATGTACAGTTATGGACCCTCGAATGCGAAGTATCAGCCTTAAAGATGTGAGAAACATCAACTTTTAGTATCTGTGAGCTCCACAAATAATGGAAGAAGACAAACTTGTGAACTTTGATGCCTGTATTTTATTTGTATGAAAAAGAAAACTCTATTACAAATTTAAGGGTTCTGTTTGCGGTTGCAGACCAAGTTTAAAGACCACGGGTCAGGTTTAGTTGTCCGGAGATCAAACGGGTAGTTGAATCAGTATTTTCTAAATGTTTGCATGAGTTTCCATTCAGTAAGCAAAAAAAAAAAATACTGATGGTTAAAATGTTAAAAACCAGGTGTGGTTTGATCAATCAAAGACAAATGAACTGAATATAATTCAAAACAGTGTAAAAATAAAGCATTTTTTAAAGAGTTTTTTCACACTTATCCTGAAACCTGAAAAATTACAAAAGCAAATCCCAGACTTTTGTAGACTGTGAGTCTAGTGAATACGGCAAGGTGTACTTAGTTTCTCCCATGACTGTTTATTTCTGTATAAACCCAGAGGGGAACATTTATGATCCCTGTAAGAATTGGCTTGTTGATTCTTGTGGTGTTTGGTTTGTACGCACACTACCGTTCACAAGTTTGATGAGACCCAAAAAACTTGATGCACTGCAAAAACGGATCTAAAAATAAGTAAAATGTTCTTAAAGTTAGTATATTTGTTCTTCATTTGAGCAGGTAAATAATATCATTTGCCAATGGAATGAGTATTTTGACCCCTAAAATAAGATAATTAGACATCCTGCACTTGAAATAAGATGATGGAGATGACTTGTTCCTATTTTAAGTGCAAAAATCTTATTCCATTGGCAAATCATGTTATTTCCCTGCTGAAATCAAGGACAAATACACTCATTTTAAGAACATTTTACTTATTTTAAGTTCCGTTTTTGCAGTGTGTTTGTCCAAGAAAACTCCGATTTTATTTACTGGATGGGGTGACAGCATGGGGTGGGATTGAAACATCCCCCCATGCTTCCTGCAGCTCCTCCCACAAATGGACTGGCTCGGTGGGCACTTTTTATGGGATCAAGCTGCTCCCAGAACAGCTCAGTAGGGTTGAGATCTGTTACTGTGCTGGCCGCTCCATTATAGGCAAAATACCATACTGACAATGTCTAGACTGTATGTCTGACTAATTTTAAGTTATTTTAATTGAAGAAATGTTTTTTTTTTTCATTAAAAATATAAGGAAGTTTTTAAGTGATCCCAAACTTCTGAGTGGTAGTATCCTGTAGGCATGAGTGCGAGGGTGAGAAACGGCGTACTTCTTATATCCAGACACCAGCTCCAGGTAGTTGGTGGGGGTTACGTAATTATATCTCTTCAGCTCCACCTTCATCCTCTGGGAGACCTGTGCCACAGACTGGTGGGTGGTCACAAAGATACCGGCGACCTTCCTGTGGATCTACAACAGAAAGCGGCACGTTTGAAGACGGGCTGAGAGGAAACGCCGACGGGAAAAACAGGAATCTGCTCGTCGTTTACCCCTTCCACAGAGCCCAGGTCCAGTCCGTCCAGGTACCTCTCCGCCACCTCCAGCAGGGCGTCTTTGGGCCACTCAGAAAACCAATCAATGGTGGTGCAGTTTACTATCGCTGGGTACTGCAGGATGCGGTTCCTGTTGGAACACGGTCATAGATTATTTGTGGAGTCACGCTGTGTCAAACAGTGTCGGCTGAGGAGCAGAGAAGCACCGAGCAGAACCAGACGGATTTCAGTTTGGTTGTTTTAACAGTTTCGCAGCAAAAACCACCAACAGCCGCGTCGTCACTAAGTGTTGAAACTAACATTAGCAACAGACAAAGCAACAAAGCAGCTACTTTGTCAAATAAACCAGATGACATCAGCTCGTCAGGCTCCTCTTTATATTTTATAAGTGGTAGAACCAAAGAGTAATACAATTAAATCTAGTCCAATGAAATATTTGGCTGCTATTTAACGGCTTTTATATTAGGATTTGGTTGAGATTCTCCACTACGGCTCACATCTGTTTAAGAGAAAAACGACATATTTTACAACAGCGTCATAGTCTCTGATATTTCGGGTGATTTTAAACATAATGACCCCACTTCAGGCTAAATTGACATTTCTACCTTGATTTTAAAAATATCTAGAGCTAAAATTGAAACGCTACTTTAAAACAGTAACTCAACACACTGATATGTGTCCTGTCTTTTTCCTAATCTGCCTCTCCATCCATTTATCCATCCATCCATCCATCCATCCATCCATCCATCCATCCATCCATCCATCCATCCATCCATCCATCCATCCATCCATCCATCCATCCATCCATCCATCCATCCATCCATCCATCCATCCATCCATCCATCCATCCATCCATCCGGTCATGGGAAACCCAGACATCCCAACCACCATTACGTTTTAGGTGACAAGAGGGAGAAGGGGTATAAATAAATAAGTTTGACTTCTTCATACACCTTTTCAGACACTTACTACTAATCAAGGTAATATCTGAGGTTATACCTGCAGGTTTATAAATAGGAAATGTTTTCTTTTGTTTTTATTATTTTATATTTATGTTCAAGTTCAAATACCGATATGTAAGGTGGCATTGGTGCTCATACCGATGTATATGCATGTGTTCATTGAAATTTTCTTGTAATTTTGTTTATCGGTCACTTTTTTTTTTTTTAGTTTGGTGGAATTGTCTGTCTGAAATAAATTCATTCATTCATTCATTCATTCATTCATTCATTCATTCATTCATTCATTCGTCCATTCATTCATTCCTCTCCCTGGGATATCTGACATGTCTGATGTGTATTTGTGCATTGAGATTTCAATTAATATAAGCACCAACGTTAAACAACAGGTATAAGTAATGGCGCATCAATAATTATATTTTAGCAGCATTAATAATAAATAATTTAGCATTTTTGTTAAAATAACAACAATAAAAAAAAGCATATTTTTTATATTCCTACATATTTCTATATTTTAAACAGTTTAAACTGTTAACCCTATCTTTATTCAATAAAAGGTTGTCATACCATATCTGCCTGTGCCCTGTTTGGGGCGGGGGGAGGGGGGGGGAGGGAGGGGGGCATCATATCTTTTTGTTTTCCTTCCATAAAACTACATTTAGTTTTTTTCTTTTAAAAGGATGGAGTAATGTCACCGGCAAGCTTTTACTAGTATGCCACGCAAGCTCCAAACAGACCTCTACTGTCCCTTCCCATTGCGAGGGACAAGCTAAGTGTAGCGTGTAGTCAACAGGTCACACAGGGAGGGGTGATCAGCCACGACAATGGAAAGTGCCAGAGCTGCCAGTCCAATTAGCAGGAGCACGGGTGGCCGTCGTCCTGTGGTCCAGAAACCACACAGGTGTTCTTTTTGTGAACAGCGGTGCTTGCAGCAACGGCAAGTCTTGCTGCAAAAAAACACTCCTGTGAGATGATTTTCTCCTGTTGACTCAGAGCTCCTCATTGTTCCCGCCATCAAAACATAAAAAAACAATCCCTGCTGTAACGCTTCAGCTTGACTGGATCAACGGAGCAGCAATAAAGCATATTTATTCTGTCTCTTTTCTCCGTGTTTCTGCACATCTGTCTAGACAGAACACCAAACTTCTCCCGACACACATTTCCAGAGGTCTCTGGCCGTTTAAAACATTAAAACGTCTAAAGTGGTCAGGCTTTGTATACGGAACCAGAGAAATCAGCAGACACTGAGGGAAGGAGGGAAGCGGTGTTGGTTTTTCGTCAATGAAAAATGTGGCGGACAATAAAAGATGGACAATTTAGCGCTCGGACATATTAGGAATGCAAGCCACATGGGCATGACTTTGATTTGGTGTCTTTTTTTTTTTTTGGCTTTAACACCTCACAATAAACGCGGTGTAAACAACGTATCACCCGTTCATGGGCTATACCTGAAGGGTTCTCCCACTGGGCTCATGCAGAGAACTATGTGCAGGTTGTTCCTGACTCGTTCGATCAGGTAGCTGAACAGCGAATCAGGGGTCTCCACCACCTTTTCCTTCCTGGCAAACTCTGACAGCGCGTTACACACCTACGAAAAAAACCCCAACAAAACAGTGACGGTCCATGATGATTATAACCTGCAACTAGACGTGCGCTATCGAGGACACGCACCTCTACGAACTCATCTGGCTTGTAGAGGTTTGGCACTTCTCCAGAGCTCAGGATGTTGTTGATGTCCTCCAGGAAGGCTTCGTCCACAATCTGCGTGTCGTTGAAGAGAAAGACCGTGGGCTTGTTGTCCACACCGGCTAGACGGTAGAGCTTCTTGATGTCTGAGATCAAGCACAGGAGCGTTGGAAACGTACGAGAAAGACGATGAAGCCTAAATTAAAATAACAGGCGGAAAGGAGGAGCTCGCCCAAGAACCGCCGCCGACTAAGTCGAACCTTCTCTGAACTCCTGCTTGCGGTACTGTTTGGTCACTTCCACCTGGAAGACCTGGTAGCCACAGATGAAGGCGGCCATCTTGGAGATACTCTGTCTGCCGGAGCCCCCGATACCAACGAGGAGCATGTTGCCCCTTAGCTGGCTGATCACACGTACGACGCGGGTTACTGTGGAGAGGAAGACAGGGCGAGGGCAGAGACACAGGGAGATGAAGCCAAGGCTTCCAACAACACTGCTCAATAAATAAATAAAGGAACACCATCAGATCTCAACTGGAAAAAAAAAAACATCATGCTGGATCTTCGTATTGATAGGGGACGGGTAATGTGTGAGTGACAACACGGTGACACGTCATATTGTGAACATGAGAATCATCAACTCACAGAGGGCTTAATCTGAAATCACAGAGAGAGTGAAACTGAGAAGGTAATGCAGCAGGCCCTTCCAATTTGCTGAAATGCCAATGAAACAGATGGTGTTTTCCTGTTAATTCAGGGGAGTGTAGAGGCCAGTCAATAATATCGGTTCCTTCATCTGGATCTGGGCCTTGGGATGCTCCAGGAGGAGCCCAGGACGCGCTGCACCAGGGAAGGGTCTAACAATAGATCTAGGGAGGCCTAATGGCAGTCAGGGCGCCATCGTTTATCCTCTACAGACCCCCCACCAAACTGATCAGGCTGATAAATGCTGAAGGCAGCATAACGCCCACCGCAGCTTCTCCAGACCCTTTAACGTCTGTCACATGAGATTAGGGTGAACCTGCTCTCGTCTGTGAAAAGAACAAAAAAAAATTTGACACCTTGTAATAATTAACAAAATTCCAGGTCACTCTGAAGCCGGGCTTAGACTGTACAACTTCTTTGCCCTGCGTCGTGTAGTATCCAGGGGGTAACGAGGGCCGATTAGCCTCTCACGACCACATCCCCCTCAGGAGTTGTACGGTCGGATGTAAATCAAACACGTTTGAAATTCAGTCGGCCCTCTTGAGGTGATCGTGAGCGCCTCCTGCTGTTGAAGCAGAGATAGGAGCGTCTACCAGCCGATTTCCCCCAAACCTTGGGCATGTGCAAAAAACAAAATTATTCTTCTCAGACGAAAAGATAGGAGTGGAGAGAGAAACATGGCGGCGGTACGTGTGTCAAGGCAGCGCAATTCGTTCTAGTGAGCCTTATATTTAACAGTGAGCATTGACACTTCCATCTTTTTCTTCTTCTACTGTTTACGTTTGGCTTCCGGATAGACGAGTCTGACAAGCGCTATCTCTCTACGGGGCTGAGTCCGACGTGTGGTTTTTGGACGTACGGTGTGAGCAGTCAGGTCGCATCAGAGCGTCGGGCCGTACAGTGTGAGAACAGATTTGGTGAGCTGTGAACTTTTAAACCCTGTGGTTTCATCGTACAGTTTGAGCTGTATCAGAGTACAACCATTGAAAATATCGTACAGTGTATGCCCGGCTTGAGGAAAACTCAGGTGTGAAATGTTTTATCGTTCCTTATAAATGGAAGCAGAGCCTCAACATTTTGGAAAGTACTTGATTTCCACCAAAGCCTGTTGACATGGGGATGAGAGGCCCAAGTACAGTAAAACTGTCCTCAGAAGTCTACTATGGAAACTTGAGCATATTTATCTTTTTGTGACGCACAGATTTAAAAGGTAAAGGCAAAACTGTGGATATTGTGAGCTGTGTTTTCAGATTTACTGTGCTCGATGGCGTCTCTGAAGAGCACGAGGCTCATGGGAACAACTCCAGGCGTCAGGTTGTAATCCTCTAGCTGCGTTTCCATGAACTTCTTCAGCGTCTTCACGTCCACAATGTCTTCATATGCAGAGGAGTCACTCATAAAATCCCCTGATCGACACACAGACAGAAACAAAGACCTCTCCTCCGTAATCTTATCGCGGCAGTGATTAGAACTGGACGAGCGGTAACACATACCAAATATGGGCGGCTGTTTGTTTGGGCAGATGTTGTGGAAGGTGAGATTGAAGAGAGAGGCCAGCTTTTCCTCCAGCAGAGCTATGAAGGTGTTTATGTCCCTTTGGTCCACGAGTCGATCCGAGAACACCCTGAAAACACAGGCTGAGTGAAATGGTTTTCATTGGATTAATGACTGCGGAGCTTTGAACATAATAGCATTGCCCTTTCTTGGGGGGGCGGGGGGGGGGTAGCAAAAGTTTTGCTACTTTAAGCAGAAAGGAGTCGTCAATATAAAAGAATCTGGGCAGGCTGGTACACAAGGCCTCTGTTTCCACTGAATCCTCACTCTTGTATCTAACTTTTCTCTACAACCGTCCATTCAGCTTCCTTTCTAACGGTAAAGTGAAGACCAGGATGGACCTCTCCTAACCGAGGACCAATCCACACTCATACTCTCTCTTCACAGAGAGATGAAGAAGTGTATGCAGTTCTATCAGCGCAACAAGGAGGCTCCTAGCACGAGAGGATTGGGACCCAGCGCCCTAATAACTCACAGCATTACCTTTTAGAAACTGTTTAAATAGACTTTGTGGTGCTAAAAAAGGGTGACTGAGCATGAAATAATTTATTTGGGGACTACATTTATTTTATTTGGGTGAGTTGAACACACAATAAATCTTGTCAAGGTTGAACCTTAAAGGAGCAAAAAGCGATATTTCACCACGAGGTGCAACTTGAGCACTTTCTGTAGACCAAAACAAGCGGTGTATCAAGCCACGCCTCTCTCTCTAACTAGCTCCTGCACTTGGAACCCATTTCCCCTTCAACCCTATCGGCTCATATGAGCCTATTTGCAAATTATAAATACCCAGCAAAACTGCAACATGTCTAGTGAAGATGTAAGTAACTCATAAGTTTATAATGCTCTTAGCAAGAGAACGTTTTGATTCGATCGGTGTGCTCTCCACCATTTTGCGCCTGGCAGGTGGCATTTAATGGGCAGGAAGTGGGCAGCTGAGCCGGCCCGGCTACGTAAACAAGAGATTGGAGAACAACACAGAGAGATGGTGTGAGATGTTTAACCATAGTCCATCTAAAAAGATACTTTTAGTATCTTCGCAAAACTATTTTTTAATTCCATCTAAAATAATTTAATATTGCGTATTGCTCCTTTAACAAATCGGAGAGATGTGCCAGAAAGTGCATCTCAGTTTACCTGAAGCACTCATGGATCCACAGTCTGGTGACGTCATTCTGCGTGTCTTGGTAGTCCGGGTTAAGTCTTAGCAGACCTTGGAAAACCTGGAGATGATAAAAAAAAGAAAAAAGCTGAATGTTAGAATGAAAATTCTGAAAAGACCCGTTTGATGTTAAGTCAGTCGTTTTTTTTTTCTTCTTGAATTCATTCTGCAGCTCATTCTGTGCGTACCTTGGAGATGTCTCTGAGGTTGAAGAGGTAGTGTATCTTGGCCGGAGTGGGCAGAAAAGCCGCAGTGACGGCATTATAGAGCTCTAAAGTGGCCTGGGTCACCATATCTCCTACTGGCTTTACCTCCTCCTTAAAGACCTGCAGCTTCTGGTTGATCATGGTGCTGAAAATGCTCTTGATCTGGGACTCCTGTGTGCAGAGATGTCAAAAATTGGCTAAGACAAGGAAAAACGTCACTTTTTTTTTTTCCAAGGACATCCGTTCCCTGCCATGAAGACAAAGTGTTTGCATCATGTGTCACGCTGTGCAGCTGCTATTTCCCTAATCTGATCTAGTTTGATGAAAAAATGAGGATTGTTATTTCTGAAGATTTGGCGAAAATATGCAACAAAAAACCCTTAAAACATGATTCTACTATAACGTCTTAATAAAAGCAGTTGCCCTTAAAGAAAACCTAAATTATAAGATTCTTCTGTCAAGTAAAATTGATATGGAAAATGTAAGAGTTGAATTGAACTGGTTAGCCAGAAGCAGAATTTTAATCTGAAAGATAAAGAAGAATCTGGTAAGGGGCACAGGTCTGGTTGTTTAATAACCAACACCAGTATAAAATCTACTGCAGGTAGTTTCATATAGTCCATGCATCAATTTGTACTGGCCATGATGACGCTTTACTTATTATAATTGACTTATTTAACAACTAACTGTTTAAATGAATGCTCTATCACAGGGGTGTCAAGCTCATTTCTATATTGGGCCACTTTGGCATCATGATGTCATTAAAATGGCGGATTGTACGTGTACAGATGATACTTTTGATTTTGTAATTTCATTCCAGTTCACATAAAAAAAGTCCTAAATACACCTCTTTCTGAAAGAAGCTCAAAATTGGCGAAATCTCATTATCCGAGAGTGATTTTGTTTGAAAACTTTAATGTACATGTTTTGTATAGCCCATTGACATATCCTAACTTGTTTCAATAGAAGTATAATATGTCCCCTTTAATTATGGTAATGAATAAAATGTTAAGCTGAATAGAAAAATAATCAATGATTAAAGGGACAAATTTAATAGTTTGATATTTTTTGTGTTTCTTTTAAAAATCTGTCACTTAAAAATAGTTTAGAGACTAAAAACATAAATAGTAGCACAATGTTTTTTTTTATGAAGGAAGAAATAAAATATAAAAACTATATTATATGCTATTATATAATGTCCTGACAACACTTTAGTTCAAACGTAGGATGCTTTTTATTTTAGAGAACATTCTGACTTGGCACTTTCAGTTATGAAGTTTTTAAGCTAACATTTTTAAGCTCGTGATAGCAGTGCTTGAGACGTCAGTAATTTGTGTGGACAAAACCTACAGAAAAAAAGTTGTTCTCCTGCTTCATAAACTAAGTGCTGCACTCTGAAAACAATGGTTGCTGATTTTGAGTGTTAAGTTACATATAACAGGGGGCTGTCAATACTTTCCATTATATTTTATGAATTTCACCATTTTACCCAATTTTTAACACAACAATTGAGTGTTTTAAGAGTAGTTCAAACTACTGTATGATATGATCCCAGTGGTCTTTGAAACTGCCTTGAGTTATTTGTTGTAAATCGGTGTTACATAGGTAAACTACACTAAAAAGTGCAACGTTCTCAGCTCTGCTGTGCGTCCGTTCCCTGCTGACATCGCTCTCTGCTCCCTGAGCTACGCCTGCAATTTCCCCTGAGTGCCGACACGTGCAGCAGCTCGACTTACTGGAGCTTTCGCTCCTGGGTGGAGCACTACTTATACCTGGCTCCCCCAGTATGCAGGCGCCAGATTCTCGAATACCATTTGTGCGTGTAGACCTTCCAGCGTTAACAGCTGTCTGGACGCAGCTGTTACCTTTCTTTTCCAGCAAACATCAGTGAAAAAGTTCAAAAACCCTTGGATCAACACTATAAACACAGACTCCTGGGGTAACATTCACAAACAAAACTCACAAATCTTTGACATCCCAGATTCATTGAATTCAACAAATTTAAATAGAGCATTGTAACATAGAAATCACTGGGCCCTACTAATAAAAAATAACACAAACACTTTGCACTGGCAGACCGTCCTCCTTATGTTGGGGTAATATAGTAAATTAAAATAAACAAATAAGTGGTACAATTACCATTTATCAAAAGTATCAATTTGATTAAACAATACCAGAAGTGCTGTGTTTCTTATATTCATACAGAGATAAGCAGGACTTACATTTGGAAAGGTCATATTGATGAGGTTGAAACTACTTTGAAATCGAGCAGAGATCTGAGTCCTTCCTCCACCAGGAGGTCCCATGGATGCCAGCAAGAACATGTCCTGACACAGAGAAACTCTGTCATTAAAATCCATCAATGAAATAATAAAACTACATCACAATACCGTAAGCACTGAGGTATCCGACCACAGACCTCCTCAATATGACACTACTCACCTTGACATACTTTAGTGTCTGCTTCTTGCGGTCGTACCAGAAGCCGTAGTCGATCCAAAAGCGCAGCAGCTCCAGCGGCGGCTGGGAGCCAAACAGGTCGTGGGCCGGCATGTTGAGGTCATCCAGAAAACACAGCATCCGCTTCCCGCCAACTGGGAAAAACACGTCTTTGGTTCTCTTCTCTGTCCGGCTCTCTATGATGGCCTGGATGTTGTTGGAGGTTACCTGGACACAAACGGAAAAAAAAAAAAAATCAAATATTACAAGCTGCGTTTGAGCCTTTCTTCAAAAGTGAAATCACAAAACTCTGCCTGGCTGCAAACATGCAACAGTTCGGCCACAATGAGCCTTTGTTTTTCGATAGTCAAATTTAAGGATCTTTTCAAACCCAAACATGGTAAAGGTAATGTCCAGAGCGAGAGATATCACTTACCAGACTTTAGAAATATATATCTTAAAGAAAAAAGGATTATGAGTAAGGGGGCGGAACAAATTTTTAGTAAGCAGAAAGCAGTTAACAATAAGGAGAATGTGCAAACCGTTCTGTAAATTTGTCGAAGAGTATTGATGAAAACTTCCAACATTGCAAGAATATAAATATAGAGATTCAAAGGATTGTATAAAAATATCTGTATTGACAAAAACACATGGATATATCAGAGTTTTACGCAAATACTGCTGATCTGGTCAGCTTCCAGTTGTGTGATCAGGCTGGATGGTTTTTATCTGTTTTGGTTGATGATCCATGTAGTAGTGTGCATATCTTATAGGAGATGGTCTGCAGTTATAGGTGTGGATGTTGTAGACTGCACAACAACACCTTGTATCGGTACATTTGAGGATAGTTTAGACTGGATAGTTGTGACATGGACAACAAATTAAAGGTGGAAATATTTATATTCTACACTGAAATGCACAACGTAGGATTTAAGAGACATTTTCTTCTTCCTTCATTTCGAACTGAATGTGAAGGTTTTATTTTATGTTTTATTATTATTCCTATTTTACTAACAAAAATCTGCACACATTTTTTTTAAATAAAAAAATGTCATCCATTCAAATTTAAAATAAAAATAATTAGCCTGCAGCATGGCTTGTGGTTTAGAAAGCCCTCCACCGAGATAAGGATGCCTAAAATACCTGAATTTATTAAAATGCATCTCTCATCAATAAATCAAACAATCAATTAATCAATCAATCAATAAATAAAATACCTAATATCTAGTTTAAAAAAAATCAAACATGTGGAAGAATTTTCTTTGAGAGCAGTGGTTTCCAAACTTTTCGGCAATTGGGCCAAAAATTGTTAAATCGAAAGCACTCCAGGGCCATAAAATGAATCAAAATATATAACCAAAAATATTGTGAGTTTCTTTTCACTTGTCTATAACACGTTTACAGTAATTAAAAATAAAAAAGTTTCCATCTGCTAGAGCCACCAGTGCTAGCCAAATCTTTCTTAAAATGGTGTTGGAGGGCTACACAAAATCAGCACAAGGGCCACACTTGGCCCCCGGGCCACACTTTGGAGGCCCCTAGTTTAGAGGATACCAAAATGAAACTTCCTGGCCTAGATGCAAAATGTTATGTCTGGCAGAAAGGTAAAATCCAGATAAATATACCACCACCACCAGAAACCACGGTGGGGGTGGTACCGCGCTTTGAGGACTGTAGTCAGAGATAATGGGAAGAGGGATGGAGGTCAATACATGGCAACCTGGAGGAAAACCTGTTAAAGGCAAGGCAAATTTACTTGTATAGCACATTTCAGTACAAAGACAATGCAAAGCGCTTTACATGATTATAACATAGGAAAATAAAACAGAATTAAAGCAAGTTGGAATAAAATGTAGAAACAAAAGCAAATATTGTTAAAAACAGTTGGACTACAAAGTTGAACTAATGATTTTTCAGTCACGTCATGCTTTTAAGCCCATATTTTTCATCATGAAATCAAACTTTTCACCCTCGGGAAAAGACTGGCCCGGGAAACTTTGCCTTTGACCCATTATATGGACTTCTCTGCATCCAGACCCTCTTTTTTATTATTATTATCTGCAAATGACTTTAAACAGCCAGAGCTACAATAGAACGGCTTAGATCAAAGCATATTCATGTGTTGGAATGGCCTAGTCAAAGTCTAGGCGTAAATCCGATTAAGAATCTGAGGCAAGGTGATAAAATTAGATTTAGAAACACGGAAAACTTCATCCACTCCAAGACATAGAACCAAAAGAGTGTCAGCTGCAGCAGGAGGTACATCTACCACGTAGCGACTCGGGGGCGGCTGCTTATAATTGCATGCCGCACCTTTCAGATTTTCATTGTAAAAATAATCAGAGAGAATGCCTCGCTTTCCTCCTACACTTGTGTGGTACTGTACATTTGTCTACCAGGTACAGGAAAATCTCAATAAAATACATGGAAAATTTACAGGTTTAAGACGTACCAACCCTTAGCTTTTGCGTCACATCTTCAAAAAAAATTAAATAAATAAATAAATCTGAGGTTTTATTCAATACAATATAAAAGATACTAACCTGAGCAGACATGTTGATAGTGAGCGAAGTCCACTTTTTGCCCAAGCCCTGCAGGACGCTTTGGGCCACGGAGGTTTTTCCAGTCCCCACGGGTCCAGTGAGCAACACCGGGTGCTGGTTCAGCACCAGAGCCTGAACCAGCAAGTTATAGCGGACTGTGTCCACCGTAGGAACCATGATCTTATAGAACGGAGCACTGCAGGGGAGTGATATATGTAGCGATGTATGGAACCGGTTTATTTTCACTAAATCAAAAACACCGGACGCAGCCAAAGGGGCTCAGGGTGAAAGTGGTGCAGCGAGATACTCACGAAGGATTGTAGCGCCAACCTTTTGGGAGCTGCTCTTCAAAAGAAACCCAGGCTTTATTCTTCGAGTCCACGTAGTACTCAAAAATCGTGTCCTGAAAGAGTTTCCCATTGAAAGTCAGTACAGCCATGGAACAAAGAAAGTACGTCGGATCTAGAGTTATAGGACATTACATCCGGACACATTAAAGATTGGCTTTCTACAAGTTCTGCAAGTCACCGGAGGAAGCAAGGAATGAACAAAAACACCAGTCAGATCCAGTTGAAAGTAATTTTTAGAAAACTGTTCCCATATTTAAGACTTTTTAAAGTTGAGAGAATATTTAATTGAAGACTTTTTTAAGACTGGATATTGTTTCATTTCTTTTATATATAAATACTAAGCCAGAAAAAAAACTGTGTGGCTTTTAGAACCACCTTTAGCACCAATAACTCTCAGCAGCTGATTTCTGCCCAACTTCATCCGTCTCTCACAGCTTTTCGGAGGAATTTCTGACCACTCTTCCTCACAAACAAAGCTTCATCGCCCAGTTTCAGCCAAGCTTCACATTCTGGACAGAATGGCGTCACGTTCTGCTCTAGTACCTTCTCTTTTGTCAACTCAGGGGCCGCAAGGTTTCCAGGTCTTGTGGCTGTAAAACAAGCCCAAATCAACCCCACCACCACGTTTAACTACTAGTATGAAGTGTTGGTGCTGATGATTCTTTGTTTGGCCTGCTAAAGATGGCGGTGTGCGTTCTGAGCAAACATCCCATACCCATTCAGTTTGTCGCTAATTGTTCTCTCATGCAGTTTACCAGTTCCCGTGCTAATCCATAGTCTGAGGTGAGTTTTATTTGTTTTATTGCAGGGCTTAATCTCAACACATTCACTTATCAGGAATTTTGTCAACAGTGCTAAATGTTTTCTGCTGACTAATCTTTCTGTGTGGCGAAGGACTTTATTGTATTGCATTGTGTCCATGCACACACGTACACTTCAGAGCAGCAAATTGCTAAAAAAAAAAAAAAACTCCTGCTTTAACAGAGATGATCACGCTGATGATGATTTAATGGTTTAATCAAAGTATTCAAATCCGTGTAATAACCAGATCAAGGATGAGATTCAGATGTTCCGTTGTTTATTATTATAGTGGCAAAATTATGGCGAAATCAGAACAAATGCTCTAGATATCTGTATTCTTGTGGCAAGAAATGAAGCGCAGCCACGCACCAATGTTTTCTGTCTTTCCCCTCTCTCAACGATCACACCTTATATTTAACGCCCTTCAAGTGACGTTGCCGCTCGGTACACCCCGGAGGACGCGTGCTGGCAACCGAAAATGAAACTTTGGTAACATGTTGGGGAAGCAAGACGTGTTTCTGCACCTTGACAGGAAAGGTGATGTCTATCGATCGCAGGTAGTTGTCCACCTTCTTACGTCCGTCCTCGTCTAAGGAGGCGCAGACGGACCAGATGAGGCTGAAGGTGAACCAGAGCTCCACCACCCTGCCCAGGTTCCCAGTGTCTGAGGTATTCACCTGAAAATAGACCCAAAAAAGAAATGCGCCGCTCATTTCACACATGCCGGAAGAGGAGGGAAGAGAGAGAGAGAGGAAGGAAGAGAGAGAGAGAGAGAGAGAGAGAGAGAGAGAGAGAGAGAGAGAGAGAGAGAGAGAGAGAGAGAGAGAGAGAGAGAGAGGGAGACAGAGACAGAGAGAGAGAGACAGAGAGAGACAGAGAGAGAGACAGAGAGAGACAGAGAGACAGAGAGAGAGAGAGAGAGAGAGAGACAGAGAGACAGAGAGAGAGAGAGAGACAGAGAGAGAGAGAGAGAGAGAGAGAGAGAGAGAGAGAGAGAGAGACAGAGAGACAGAGAGAGAGAGAGAGAGAGACAGAGAGAGAGAGAGAGAGACACAGAGACACACAGAGAGAGAGAGAGATAGAGAGACAGAGAGACAGAGAGAGAGAGAGAGACACAGAGACACAGAGAGAGAGAGACAGAGAGACAGAGAGAGAGAGATACACAGAGACACACACACAGAGAGATATATAGAGAGATAGAGATATAGATAGATATATACACATATACACACATATATATATATATATAGACATATATATACACATATACACACACACATATATATATATATATATATATTATATATATATATATATATATATATATATATATATATATATATTATTAACACTACAATAAGACAGATGTACCCCGTTGGTGGGCGTCGCCAGGGAGTCGTAGAGGCGGCAGAGGGACGTGACACCGTTGAGTTCAGTGATGGGGATCAACTCCTTACAGTTGGTCTTCTTAAAGTTCAGAGTGGACTCCAGAAATTTATCAAACGCATGTTTCAGATGTTCCGCTTCAGCCTGGGAAGAAAAATAAATAAATCCCCCACACAAAGATGGTCTGAAAAAGCGCTTGACTATTCTAGAGGCTCTTAAGGTCCTGCATTAGATGTTGAAGGGAGGTTGGGTTCATTGTGAGTGAGCGTTCAGTACTTTGTCTCGCTTTTCCAGCCAGGACTGCACAAACGGCTTCCATCCGAGATCAACGTAGTCGTTGTAGACCATTCCACAGCGGGACACTGTAGCCGGAGAGGCCATGGCCAGGTTCTCCACTTCAAACAGGAGAGACACCTTGGACAAAAGAAACGCCAAAACGATATGTCTGTGCCTGCACTCACAGTCTCCCTTAGTGTGGAGAAGCAAAATGATAATTCAGCTCATTTTATGAAGGTAAACCCACTGGCGTTGTGGTGTTCTCACCTCCTCAGGCATGGAGATTCTCTCTCCGTTTATGAGCGTGAGCACTTTGTTGTCGTCCATGACAGAGTTCATGCTCTCAATCCACAGCGTGTCCACAGGCCCATCGAACACGATCCACTTCTCGTCGCACTTCTCGTCTTCAATGGGGAAAAAATGTGTTTGTGGGGGACAATAGAGTTAGGGTCATGCTTGAGGGGCTGGGTTGGATTTGATGACTTTTGAGATCTGTGGAACTGTTAAAGGCTGGTGTGTGTTTTCACGTTAGCTGCGATGCATAGCCTGCTGAAGTTTGGACAAACGCACACTAACGCTGGTGGGTTGAGCTAAAGCTTTGTTGTGGTGGGATTAGAACCAAAGAGGGTTTGTGGATTTTTGGGAGGTTTAAAAAAACAAACAAACAAATTATTAATGAATTAATTAACTTAAGTGAACCACATTTCTCAAATTAAATCCGGGGACACCTCTGCCTCGTCAACGAGAAACCAAATGCTGTCATGATGGATTAAAGGAACTGATCTGGAGGGGAGGGCAGATTCATAAAATGCTGAAAATGGGAACATTTGCAGGTCACCTTTAGCCGAGGTCAGGTCATCCATAACTGTCCTTAGGGGATGTGTAGTCACTCTAAACTAGCTAATGAACTAACTAGCTACCTAGCATCTCACTTTTTGGAGAATTTCCCACAGCAGAAGACCCCGACTATCCTCTCCACAGACACAAAACTACCCCTTTAACTCAGTAAGATGTACGCTGAACCAAAAAAATGAAGATTTCCTGCTGTAAAATGCAGGAACCACATGCGGAAAAGGAGAGGATGATAAGATATTTTAGTTGCAATGAAGCCCAGGAGTTTGACAAGCTCACTATAAGTACCCTACCATCTTTTTCTGTGAGGGCTTTTTGCTTCATCAGAAATTACAAAGACGGTGAATGAAGGGTCGGCGAGTCCGTCGTTGACCCTTTATTCAGCATTACCCCTGCTGAGCGTCACATTTTCCCAGAGAAAGCGCAAAGGAACCCTTTTCTAAATATCCTAGCCACATTTATTATCTGTTGCGATGGATCTTTACACATTTACGGTCTGCCGTTAGATATCGCCACCATAAAAACACTCTTCCATTCAAAGAATGGCCTTGGCCATGTCGCACACTGACCCAGCTGGAGTTTTAGAGGTGAGAACTGGGTGTTCAGTCATTATGTATTCTGTGTGAACATCAGTGTGCGTGCGTGTTTTATCTGATAGATGTACCTGCACAGGCCGATCTCATGATGGAGGACAGCACTCCGTCCGTCCACTCGTTAGTAGAAAGGTCGTTTTCTCCGTACAACTCTCCAAGACTGATCGACTTTGGGTTCAGAGGAAAGGCCTGTGGAGATAAAAATAAATAAATAAATAAAAACTCCTTAACTGAATATTATTACCAACTGTCTGCCGCACGTTCAAAAATAAGGACACGTAGCTGATAAAAATAATACACCTATAGCGGCCTTTGAAAAACACGCCTGTGATCGTGGAGGTTTCCTGCTGTCCGTATTACTCTCTACCAAACGCTGTGCTTTTAAGCGCAATGCGCGCTGCAGGGATTTAGAGTTCTTTGGCAAGATTTTCTAGATAATTTCACCCATTTTGTCTTTGTTTTTATATTAAAAAAATCTAACTATTCAAGATTCAACTTTCCAGATTTTGAATTTGTCTGAATTCACAGAGAATTTCCAGAGTATACGCTATTTCTATGGTGGGCAACTTTGAATATGGAACCTGAATAAACAGCAAGCAGGCAAGGACGGATGGAAGGGAGGTAAGACACAGGAGAAGGAAGAAAAGGCGAGCAGGAAGAAAGAAAGGAGAGAGGGATTAAAGGAAGAAGAATGCAGCAAGGACAGGTGTGTCGACGCCACCACCAGGGGGTCTCTGTTTTGGTTTTTAGGCTGGATCCCTCTCATGAGACATACCTTGGCCCAGTGAACTCAGGTTTGGCACGCTATCCATTTTCACACATCTCCTATTTACAAACTAGCTGAACATGTTTTTTTTAATGTTTAAATGAAAAAAAAAAAAAAAAACATTTCCTTAAAATACTGCCACCTTGTGGCGTCTCCTTTTATTTTGTTGCAGATGGAAAGAAAGGAAAGAACCAATGAAGGAGATGTAAAGAGGGATGGCTGTAGGGATGCAAGAAGGGAAAGAATGGAGGCACATGATAAGGACAGAGCTCTGGAAAAATATGTGTACTTATGATTATTATTTTTAAATACTGGTGATGAAGTCAAATTACAGACTTCTCCGTACTGACCAGTCATCCCACGGTCAGCTCCTGCCGTCTACATTCATCGACCGTTACCTGTCCTGCCAGACTCCGCCTTCACTACTGACAATGAACTTTTCGGAACCTTCTGTGTCGGCTTGAATATCGGGTTCTCCACGTACGATCGTTACATCCTGAAACAGTGAGTGAACTGGTTTTTAAGAAAAATGAACCAGTATTTGACAGGGAAACGGAAGTAGCTGAAGACGTGGCTAAGGTCACTGCTGGGGGACAGTGTAGCGCGGGGGGGGGGGGGGGGTGTTTCGGGGGGACGGGACAGCCCTGCCGTACAAGCAGCAGAGTAACAGATGTCTGCTAATAATGACGCAGTGACTCGAACTACAGCCAGGATACTGGAAGGATTTCTCTCCAGCGGGGATGTTTATAATGCACGAGGGGCTGTATGAGCCATAAACCTGGGAAGATCGAGCTGAGCGAGCAGCTGCCGTCTCCCGGTGACCCAGACTGGTATGTGTTGTCCTTTGTATTATTTTTAATTGGTAGCGTTTTCAGTGTTTAGCTGTGAGACAGATCTGTCTTTGTGTTTAAAGACTTCATCCATTCGGCTCTAAATGCAATTAAACAATGTGCTTCGACCAAATTACCTCTGTCCAAACGTCACGATTTCTGTGAAAGTAACACAATACTTAATTCGTTCTCAGAGAGTAACCTTACTTGTCCTTACTTGAGTTTCCTCTCCTTTCTTCTAGGTATGTTAGGGGATGAAATCTGTGATAGGGTCTTATTGATTCACGGCTGAAAACTGCTTAGTTTTTTTTATTTTCAGAGTAGTAACACTAACACACCAAGGAGAGCCATCGTGGCGTCAACCGGTTTTGGCCCCCGAAGCAGAAACGCAGACAGGACATGGCCGTGACATGCCGATGCCTGGGACTTACGTGAACGAGCTCAAAGCCAGGCTCTCCTTTCTGCTTCATAGTGGTGAGGGCCTGCTGCAGGATCCTCCAGGTGACGCTCTTGCCGCTGCCCGTCTTGCCAACCAGCATGGAGGAGTGTCGAGAGTTTTTGGTCTCGTAAAGTTGAATGACTTTAGTCACCGTGAAAGGAGTGACCTGCAAGCCACTCCGCCGAACCTCTGCCTCGATCGCGTCTTTCAGCTGCAGGAGAATGGCGACATGGGACAAAAAGGCAGGGTTTGGTGATGCTGGGCCTGGTTTAGAGAGGCACTGAGAAATCAGCTGGTTCTCTGGTTTTCAGTTGGATCGCCTGCGACAGACGATCAGGCCAGTCGCAAACTGAAAAACAGGATCATCTCCAAACAGCGAATTCGTAAGCACTAACAGGTTGCACTTGCAATCATTGTCTGATGTTGACGCCATTACCGAGTAAGGAAGACCAAAAGTTGGCTATTTTTCTTCGACAATTAGGTTAAATGAATAAAGAGAGCAAGATGCTCAGCAGATAACAGGAAGGCTGAATATATTGCTGAGAAGTTGCTGTTAATCATATTGAGCTTTCAATTCTCAGCCTATCAGGGAACATGCTGGAATTAGAAATGCAGACAACCTACTGACAACCCTGGAGAAAATGTCAAGGGAAAAACACAAAGTGAATCCTGCTTTTGTAATGCCGGCACTGCTAGATGCTAACAAAAAAAGCTGAGAACGTCTTAAGATGTTAACTGATCTTTTTGGCTTAGTTTGATCCGTTTTCTCCAAGAAAATCTGACGTCGTTGCTTTAAATACTGAATGACCGCTCACAGCAACAAGGCTAAAGCTAAATTATCCCCAGAGCTATTTCTTGGTCTTTTTATACGGCAGCACGTGAACATGAATAGAATCTGGATCGGCAGGTAAAAGCTTCATGGAAAACATTCTGAAAATACATGTTCTTGTCTTTGTTTTTAGACGAGGATATATTCTTTTGGTTGTGACCAAGCCTTTACTTATTTAATAGACACCGAGCAACAAGGACTGAAAAGAATGCAGCTTTTTAGTTTAAAGCTACTCTGAACGACGTACCTTGCCGTAGTCTATTGTCAGCGTTTCCACAGCAGGGAACAAGTCCTGGATGACCCCGTTAAACAGTGGGAGATCTGCAGAGGTCAGTTTAGCGATGTTCATGTCCTTCATAGCCATCAGAAGGATCTGAGGACAGACATAGTCAGCCGTTATTCGTCTTTATGTTTCTTTCACATTATGTTTATATGTGTGCGTCTTTTTGGAAAATTGCGAGAACCAAGGACGAGAAACATGATTCTGTTTAGAAAAAAAAAAAAAAAAAAAACCTGTCGGAGACTCACTTCCTGATCTGCAAGGTTGGGGGAAAGGCGCCGTTTCCTTCCAGCGTAGCGAAGCAAGGAGGTGAGCGCGCGAAGACCAAAATCATAATGGTCCTGTTTGGAGAGCTGCTGCACTGCCAGGGAGTACAGCGTGAATACCTTCTTCGCCAGGAGCTAGAAGTCAAACACAAAGGCAATAAAGAAAGACGATAAATAACATGGCAATAGTTTATTTTGCTTCAAAAGGAAGATCATTACCAGAGGCAAAAATATGAATGAGTCACTTTTACAAACGATTAGTCAGCTGGTTTCGCTTCGCTGATGCTGCCTCTGCATCCAGAAGTTCTGAGTTTTTCATAGTTTCACTTATCCACATATTTTATCACCTGAACTAAAGAAAGTGGTGTCTTTACTCTGGTATATAGGACAGGACCTATATTTTATGTGATGGATCAACACGAGGTAGTGCATAGTTGTGAAGTGGGAGGAAAACGACCTCAAGCTAAAGAGATCTGAAAATGATGGCCTGCATTTATATTCAGCACCCCTATAGTCTGATAATCTAAGTAGAATCCAGCCCATCTAATTGCTAATTTTGTTTTTAGGATCCGGCTATGCGTAATTTCATCTCAGCATAAATCCAGCTGTTCTGCGCGGGTCTCAGCCTGGCTGTCATGAGAGAACGTTAGTGCACAAACAGCCTCATGAAGACCAAGTAAGTAGTAGTGAAGAGGTTTAAAGCAGAGTTTTGGCTATAAGACGATATCCCAAGCCTTGACCAATCCATGATCTGAAAACGGAAAGAAGTTGTGGAGCAACTGCGAACCTACCAATGAAAACATTGGCAGCCCCAATGACCCATCTACGGAGGTCTAACCATCCCTTTCAAAACTAACTTTGAGCAGATTTGAGTCACACTTCAGCGCCCCCCAGTAAGGCTGGTTTCTAATTCTTCATGTTATTCTTTTAATACCTTTGCAAGAGAAAGAAGTCAGACTGAGCGCCAGGAGCACGGGGGCTTGGCTTGGCGTCGTGAAAGGGTGCTGCCCTACGTGTTCCTGAGGACATGTTTTGTTTTGGATTTTCACGGAGCAATCGGTTAAAGAGAATCTGATGTGAGAGCGATAAAAGCTGTTTAGATTTGCGTTATAAGGCATCTGAGTTGTAAGACAAGTGTGGACATTTAGTTGCTTCGGGACTTTATTCTGCTTACCTGGCCACCTGGTGCAAACGTCCCATAAGTACAGTACCTTACAGTTTTTGAAGCCTTCTCCAAACAGCAGGATTTCAGCGATCAGGGTAGAGTCTGGCACCACCATGGAGATGGGTCTGAACATGGACTTGAGGTTGTCAGGAAGCTCCGTGCGGCCAGCGTACCCTGGTGCCACACAAAGTGTTTTCGTTACCCTGATAGGGAGAAAGTCCCGACGGTTGCTCGGCGTAGCTCTGTAGGCCTACCGGGATTCATGGTGATGAAGACGCCACACGAATGGACCAGCTGGATCTGCTGCCCTTCAAACTGGAACAGAGACATCCCAGCCGAGAGGGCGGACAGGATGGAGAGGATCTGCTGGGCCACCACCGACAGCACCTCGATGTTGATGCGGTTGAACTCATCGAAGCACCCCCACGCTCCTGTCTGCTCGGAGCACGCCAAAGGCAGCGTTAAAACGTCACGTCACAAAGGGCTGTTCGAACAAATAGATCTCTGCCCACAAAAGCCTCCGCGTCCAAGTCATCATTGTGTGTTTTTATGGCTGGATTTGAATCTCCCTGACCTGAGCAAGGCCGGAGAACATGCGTCCCATTGACTTGTAATCCAGTCCTTCGGAGCAGTTGACGACGATGACATACATGCCCAGGGATTTGCCCAAGTCCTTCACCGTCTCCGTCTTCCCTGTGCCGGCTGGGCCTTTAGGAGAGCCGCCGCGATGGAGATGGAGCGCCGTGGTCAGAGTCATGTAACACCTGGACGTGATCAAACGCGGACATTCACACCTACAGTCCACCACTTAAAGAAGCTCTACAGCAAAAAAAGGCAAAGACAGCGTAAACAATAGACTACTGTGTTTCCACTTGCATGGGTTGCAGTGGATTGTAGCAGCGAAAGTGTGCACAACTACACAGAGCCGTGGATTAAAACAAGGGATGACGCCACAGTGAAATCCTGAAAAGACCATCTCTCCGATGCCGTGGGTTCATGTTTCATTAAGGGCTCTAATCCGACAGCAAACCCATCTTTTCTCCTGGCTGGTCCCTGCTGTAAGTGTAAGCGTTGTGAACTGTGACCTGTCCGTGAGTGGAGTGATGACCAGCCGTCCAGAGTTTCCCAGGTATTCGTAGCCGTATTTAAACTGCGTGTTGGTCTGGCGGATGAAGCAGTCGTGAACTTCAGCCTGGGGGTGAAAAACCGCCACGTTACGTTGGTGTTTTCTCTGTCTGCCCGCAGCAGTCCACAGAGGGCAACGCTCTACCGCTACATGTTCGGTAGAGGTGGCCTGGTAATGTGGACTGCTTGCTTAATTATTCCTAAACTTCATGAGTAATCCTAAGAATGTTTAGTGAAAAATCCTGTACGTTTTATCACATCCTTACTCCAATGATTGCTCTTTATTTTCAGCCTATTGAACCTTTCAGGTGCATCATATAATTTACAGAGGCAAGATTTTGCAACTGCGCAACAAATGATCTGTGCATTTTATTACAAAAGGTGGAAAAACAAAACACCTCAACCATGAATTCAGAAGATTTGTAATCTGATTTCTTGACATGCCAAGATATTGTGGAGGAAGAATTTCTGGGCTAAGAGGATAATATTAAAGCTAAATTCTCTGGTTCTGGTATCCCTGATCAGTTCTTCTGTTTTTTTTATGATCAGTATCCAAATCTAACCAAATTCAACTGCTGACGTTGGATGTTGGTGATGTTGGTGTACTGTACATCCAGATAACCACATTTTGTTATTCCACAACAATCAAAGGGTTTTATCACCCTTTATAACACTAGGGCTGTGAAAAAAAATTGATACAAAGATTAATATCAATCTTTTTTAAAACAATTTAATATCGATATTCTCACTTTCAATATCAATATACCTCCTAACCCCAAGGGGGTGCTATTACAGCGGGCCATTACTGTTGACAGAGAGGAAGTACAAGTAAGACGAATTTGCGGAATGGCCGACAGGATTTTAGAAGCGCCTTCGTCCCTAAAATCAGACGTTTGGGCATATTTTTGGTTTCTGTGGTACGTTAAATGCATTGAACCAAATGCACTTTATTTTCCTGTTAATATATCAGTATTCAATAAATCGAACATAAATATAATATTTGGCTGGTTTTGTTGATTGAATGACTTTGAGCATTCATTTGAAAGTAATAAATATCAATATTGGAGTCAAATCAAATCAAGCTGAGCTATGTTATGAAAATATATAATCATTTAAATGATAATAGTGTATTTTTATTGGCCCTCTTGAGATCAGATTAAGCTGTATGCGGCCCCTAAACCAAAATGAGTTTGACACCCCTGGCCTAGATGATACCCACCCCTGATGTTCACACTAAAAGAAAGACAGTAATGGCTGCTGCAGCACACCGTTTTTTGTGTTACAGCCTCAGGGCTGCAGTGCCTCTACTTTTTTCTGCTCTGTCCTGTCATCTTGTGGTTCTTTTTAAGGATCAAGGACACCTGGACAGCACCGCCCACCCACCAACTGAAGATAATTAGGATAACACAGACTGAGGCTCCATCCAAATCAGGTAACGACTCTTTAGCCAAAGCAGAAGTGCGTCAGTGGTTGTCATGACAAGTGCAGGTAGGAAAAGGATCCTCTATGCTTCCTCCCGGTGCTAATTTAGCATAGAAACCTGGCGTTGTCCTTTGTCGGCACTAAGGAACTAGAAGGAATCCCACAATCCTTTGCATGACATGATGTATCAGCACAGCCACCTCATGGAAATCAACAAAAATGTCTAGACAGCAGAGAGCGCGCACATTGTATTTCATTTTGGAAAGACTGTAGGCCCGGTTTTGACTCGCATCATCCATGAGCATTTCCGTCAAGTCATGACGTCGGAGTTAAAGGCTGTCTGGAATCAGCAGAGCAGTACAAAGCGCCTTTCCTTTTTGTTGTATTTAAAACCATTTGCGAGCTTTTGAGCATTTTTAAAAATAAAAAGTAAACGGATTATTTTTTAAACAATCTTTCTTTTGTCCCCGTCATTTATGCCGTTAACGAGCCAGGCGTAAAAGTCTGTCATGCAATCTGCTCCATACCCAGTATGCAGCTGAACATGGCTTGTTTAACCGTATGACGTTCAGTTTACGGTCTGAGGATAAATATCAGAACATTGCAATTGCTTTTCTCGCCAGGCTACTTTGTGGTTGTGCTGCTGGGACAAAGTATCTTTCACTGTAAAGAAACAACGTGTTTTTGTCACCAAAAAAAAAAAGGACCAAAGCGGGAACCAGGCGAAGGCAGGTGCATGTTGAAGAAATGATATTAAATGGCAGTAAATTACTGATTACACAAGGAAACCAAACAGGGCACGGAAACAGGACGACGCAACCACGGAAGAACAAAAACACGGAACTTAAATACAAAGGCAAATCAACTGAAAAAAATGCTCAACACAGGTGAGTCCTATCAACTAATTAACGCAAGATCCAAGGATCCTGACAGTTTTAAGTGAAAAACAGCTTTCTTTTCCAGTGGATTGACTTTGTCCGCCCTTTATTCATATGAAACCTCTGCAGCAGTCCCTGTTGAACCAGCACCTTGCTCTCCAATTTGGCAATAATAACTAGCTTCAGGGACCACTTGTTTTCTCTTTGTGTCTATTGTAGGTATACTGTCTGTATATATCTGAGCTGTATTAGAGTATAAATAGCAAATTGTGGCCGATGGTCTAACGTCTCGCCTCACCTTGTCCTTTTCCCAGTACAGTCGCAACTGGCAGAGCCACTCGAACGAGTTGACATCATTGCAATCACTCTTGGCCAGCTTGTCAATAACATCCCGAGCGTGCACCTCGACCGTGACCAGTGCCACCACCTTCAGACGCAGGATTTTGGGCAGGTCGCCACAGATCATCTCCGAATAGCTTTGGAGCATAGAGACCTGCGAATGACGGTTGGTGCGTCAACATTCAGACGCAATGCACGCAAAGCATCCACAAATACCAAAATGGGCTTCCCACGAAACCTGTTTCTTCTTTAGGGACTTCAGGGAAGATTTGTCAGCTCTCTCCTTGTTGATGGCCAGGGATCTGGTGACCTCGGACGTCCACTTGATCTGGCTCGCTGTGATTACCAACTAAGACAGGAAGAAAACCAGTTTAAAACCTTGGATGTTTATGCTTGACGGGAGTCTCTTAGCCATGCAGGTAATCAGACATATGAGGCCTGGGGATGCAGAAGCTAGATGTAAATGTACCTGTCCTGGCCACTGTTTGACCCATTTGTCTCGTGGTCCTGTAACCTTCCTTAGATCGCCAATGCAATCGAACAGATAGGCCTTCAGAGTCCTCCGCATGATCTTCTCAATGTCACACAGCCAACGCTAGAGGTAAACACCGATCTGTTTTAAAATCCGAGCATTACTACAAAAAGCATCTTCTAATTACTAAAACCAGTCGTGTTTACCTCCACTGGCTTGTCCAGCTGCATTGGTTTGTTGAAGGCAATGAACTCCCCGTCTGCTGAGTACATCCCGTCGGTTCTTTGGTTGTTATATTTCTGCAAAACACATGAGGAAAACCGTGACCGTTTCTGATTCTTAATTTTTTAAGTGTGATGACAATGCTATAATTTTCCCCCTGATAACCGCTTTAAGAGTATCCCATAATATCGGGGGAGATACTTCTCCATTGTCATTGAGATCTAGAAAAAAAACTATTTTTTTCCTGTTTGAACCATTGGTTATTAAGTAAACCTGAATTTAGTTTCCATATATTATTTCTTTTATGTAAGCCAAGGTCCACTGTTAAATATACAGGCAGAATTAGACCTAAACGTTTTTATGCTGTCTCCACCTTGTCAAGCTGGAGCCTCTTGATGTTGTCGAAACACTTCTTCATGTGAGGCTGCATGGCTTCGGGGTTCTGGGACTGTCCCAGGATCTCCAGAACGTCGTCGTTTGACAGGAAGTAAAACCTCGGGAAGATCTGCCTCTTGGTCTCCAGGTATATGTCTAAGGCCTTCAGGATTTCTTCTAGCTTGGTGCTCATGTCGGACAGATTCTCTAGCAAGCCTGACAGAAAGACAGGACAGGGTACGATCACTGAAAACACATGTTTGCATCTTCGGTTTTAATGCCAACACTACTTTTTAGGATGCGTCTAACTCCAGATCTTAGTTGTTGTACTTTTAAAAGTAGATATTCTGACTTTACATTAGACTCTGTTTCCCTCATTTCGGTCCATTATATCTATTTGCTACATCCCAGAATAACAACGTTGTTTTAGAAATTGTCTTATTAATTTCTTTGGAAAGTCATCTGTACACTGTGACTTTCTCCTGCATTGTTTACATTTCAATTGTTCACTTTAAATCACTGCTGCACCTTATACTGTAATTTAAATTTACTGTAATTTACAAGCTGTATGCAACGAAATTTCGTTCTGTACGTTTTGTGCATACAAAATGACAAATAAAGTTGTCTAGTCTAGTCTAGTTTAGTCTAGGATTTAGAAATGTAAATACTGTACATCTGGTTAGTATTTGGTAGGTTTGCTTTTTAAGCCCTATTACTTGGGTCAAATGTTTTGGGATTCCCTTCTAAAGCTTCTCCTAATAGTTTACAGATTTCTGGCCCATTCCTCCTGCCAGAACCGGTGTAACCGAGTCCAGTATGAAGGCCGCATTGCTCACATACACCTTTTCAGCTCCGCCCAGAAATTTTCCAGGGGACTGAGATCAGGGCTCTATGACGGCCGCTCTAAAATACGTCTTCTCTGTCTTTCAGACCTAATCTGTCTTTACATTGAGAATCGTATATTTAAAAGATTGTTTTGGGGTCAGGCTTTAATTCCAGGCTGATGCTTTGAAATATTGCTCAATAATTGAACATAACGATGTTTCCTGGGGAGGCACGGTCTCTCGGCTACCCCTGTATTTTACAGCTGGGATGCCGTTCTCAGGCACGGACGTTTCCCTCCCTTTTTCCTCCAAATGTTACAAAGTCTAACGCTAGTCTTGGTCAGTCCTAGGTTGTGAGACACTGTTTAAAACTGCATCACACAAAAACCAAATAGAAGCCGGATTTATTTCAGGGTTTAAAGATGCCAAAGAAAGACCAAGTTATGGTTGACCCTTTAAAGAAACATGAACACTGCGGTCGTACCGGGATAATGTGTTCCCTGCAAGGCCTTCTGCTCCTTGTAGAGACGGCCCATTATGGTTTTCCAGTTGTCACTGACGGCTGCAAACTCTCTGCACTCGTTAGGAAGCTGATCCCTGATGTCTTTCCCTTGGAAGATGTTCTGAGTGGAAGGAAAAAACAAAGGGTTGCAACAGGGAAAGCGGGCTTGATTTGGAAAATGATGAGAATTTACAAAATTGCTTAAAGTCTTCTGTATGAAATGCACGTTCCAGTTGCAGGAATGTAAAACAGGCAGACAGTGAATGAGCAGAGTGAGTCCAGCACCTCCAAGTAAATCCAGTTTCGCTGCACTGCGAGGATCATTTCAATTACTTCCAGCACGTGGAAGAGCTGCCGCTCCCACTGGTCCACCTCTCGTTCGAAGGCCTTCACAAAGCGAGACGCCTTCATTGTGGACAGAATAACCTGGTTATCGTCCAGCGTCTGGAAAACATCTTCAGTCCCCCTAAGGACAAGAGGATGAGAGAACATGAACAGTGGCGTTCACTTCGGTTCATCAGCCAATCCTGGAACGCTGGCTGGCGAGAACACCCATCGTCTGCTCATTGGACAGCGACTACCGTTGAGTCTATCCGCGTGTCTGTGAACGGGTTCTCGTCGGAGCTGGATTTTGACTTGGATGACGTGTGCAAACGCGCCGCTGCAAAGCTTGAGATCCAGTGGCCAGAGGTCCAAGCTGAAGCTTCCCGCTCCCGTTTTGACCGAAAAAGGCTGCCAAAGACCCGCAAAACGTCCAGACAGCTCCTACCAATTTTCCCGGAGCTCCTGGAAGAATTGGCCGTCTCCTGGCACAACAAGCCATTTAAGGAGAAGCACCCAGTGGCCGGCAGTTCGGTCCTGGATTGCGACGGGATGGAGAATAGCGAGTCTCCGCCAGATACCACCCGTCGAGCTAGCCGTCGCAACGCACCTGCACCCGAAGACCTCCATGTCAGCGGGAGGTCACACCCTCCCATCAAGAGCGGACCGCTTTCAGTCGAGCCTGACTGATAAGTCCTACAGGGCAGCCGCGCTCTCAGTCCGCGCTCTAAATGCCTCGTCTCTGCTGATGGCCTATCAAGCAGAGCTGGAAGAGCAAATGACCGCCGCTCCAGACGCTGCGCTTTGGGAGGAGGTGTGCATCATTACCGATCACTGCCTGCATCTTCATAAGGTAGCGATCCAAGCGATGGGCAGATCCATGGGACTCATGGTTCTGCAGGAGAAAGCCAGGCCCCCCAGCGCCAGACCTTTGCCCAGGCAGCAGCTCGCTTTCCTCCTACTTTCAGGATCCCAAAGCTGCCAAAGGCTCAAGGAGCTTCGCAAGGCGCGCAGAAGGCACCTGCCCCCAGGGCTCACTGGCAGAAAAAGCCTGAAGGTCCTCGCACTGACCAACCACCCCCCACCTCCACAACGGTGGTAAGGAGGAGGAAGCGACCGGCCTAACATCTGCCCTGGATGAAGGGAGCGAGCAGGGATCGCTCTCCTCCGTGGCTCCGTTCCTGAGCCTGTTCACAGAGTTCAGCCTGACACAGCGTCCATGTTTCAAAGAGGAAACCAGGTATCATTCAGACTCTGCAGAAGGCTGTTGGGACTGATAGCCTCAGCATTATTGGTAATCCCTCTGGGGCGTCTCCACATGAGAGGAATCCAACGATGGGTAGCCTCTCAGAGGTTAAAGCCACATACTCCTCAGCACAGGCTGAGAGTTACTGCAGCCTGCATAGCAGCGCTGCGCCCATGGCGGAACAGAGATGCACTGACTCAGGGTGTTCCAATGGGAGTTTTGCAGAACAGAAAAGTTGTCACAACGGACGCCTCCGTGTCAGGCTGGGGGGGTATATGCGAATGGCAAATGGTGAATGGAACCTGGGGTCCAAAAATGCAGTCCGAGCACATAACTTACATGGAGCTCATGGCTGTTCACCTAATGTTAAAACATTTTCTCCCCATTCTTAGGGCTCACCATGTGCTGATCAGAACAGACAACACAACGGTGGTGGCTTATATCTACAGGCAGGGGGGGGCTGAGATCATTGAGGCTCCACACGCTGGCTCACAAACTAATCATTTGGAGCAGCAAGCATTTTCTGTCTCTGAGGGCCACTCATGTCCCGGAAGTGTTGAACTGTGGAGCAGATCTTCTCTCCCGGGGGAATTCCACGTATGCAGAGTGGGAGCTCCACTCAGAGGTGCCGAGGATGGTTTTGGCAGAGGTTCGGTCAGCCATCCGTGGACCTTTTTGCTTCTCAAGAGAACAATCAGTGTCCCATATTCTTCTCCTTGCACGATCGGAATCCACCTCTGGGGGTAGATGCACTAGCCCACCCCTGGCCTCGCACTCTGCTGTATGCGTTTCCCCCAATAGCTCTCATCTCACCTACACTAGCCAGGGTACGAGCAGAAGGTCTGACAATGATCCTCATTGCACCCAATTGGCCAGCGAAACATTGGTTAGCAGAGATAACACAGCTCCTCTGGCAGGAGCCGTGGCCGCTCCCTGCACGCAGGGATCTGCTGTCTCAGGCACGGGGACAGATTTTTCACCCCCACCCAGAAAGACGGGCTCTATGGGCTTGGCCCGTGAGTGGTTTAACCTACAGTCCGTAGGTCTCCCACAAAATATTATCGAGACGATACAGGATGCTAGGGCTCCTGCAACACGTTCTCTGTACGGGTACAAGTGGTCAGTTTTTGAAAAATGGTGCTCAGAAACTCAAGAAATACCTTTTCAGTGTTCCGTGGCTGTAATTTTATCTTTCCTCCAGAACCTGATTGATAAAGGAAAAACTTTTTCCACCATTAAGGTCTATCTAGCAGCAATTTCAGCCTGCCACGTTGGCTTTGAAGGGAGAACTGTCGACCAACATCCCTTGGTCTGCCGCTTCATGCGGGGAGCTCGCAGGAAGCTCCCTGTTTCCAGACCCATCGCTCCATCGTGGGATCTACCCCTGGTGTTGGATGCTCTCACAACCACACCCTTTGAACCAATGGATCAGGTGGAACTAAAGATAGTAGCTCTAAAAACAGCACTTCTAATGGCACAGGTGTCTGCAAAGCGCGTGGGTGAAATTCACGCTTTATTAGTGCATCCATCTTGCATGAAATTCTCTCCAAACGGGACCAAAGTAGTTTTACTTCCCAACCCAGCTTTTGAGCCTAAAGTGTTGGGGTCATACACTCCCATAGAGTTGATGGCTTTTCATCCTCCACCTTTTTCATCACAGGAACAAGAGAGGCTACACAGTCTCTGTCCTGTGCGAGCTTTACAGATTTACCTAAAGAGAACAAATCAGGTCAGGAAAAGTGACCAGCTGTTTGTCTCCTGGGCTAAAAATCGTTATGGAAAGGCTGTTTCAAAACAGCGGCTTGCGCATTGGATAACTGATGCAATTTCTTTGGCATATAGCTCAAAAGGACATCAGTCTCCAGAGGGCCTGTGTGCCCACTCTACTAGGGGCTTAAGCTCTTCATGGGCTCTACTCAAAGGAGTACCCCTGCAGGAGATTTGTGCGGCAGCAAGCTGGGCATCATCTCACACATTTACTCGGTTTTACAAACTTGATGTCACGGCTCCAACACTGGCTCATTCAGTTCTAAGTGTGACACAAAGCACTAAGTAAAAAAAAAAATAAAAAATAAAGCTATGATGGAGACAGCAGGCACGTAATGTGGGATCTGCTGAGCAATACGAGAGTTAGGATATTTTTCGTTCCCAATGTGAGACACGAAACGAATGCTATGAAAGAGAACTTTAGGTTACTTTCACTCACTCACTCACTCACTCATACTTTCACTCACTCATGCTACTCAGAGAACCCCGGTTCTCCGAGTAGCATGAGTGAGTGTCTCACCAAACCACCCTCCTTGCTCTAACGTTGCGAGGAAGAGGTGATCGTTTTTGAATAACTGTCAGTGCAGTGTCAGCCCCTTATATAGGGGGGGAGGGACTCTACCCTCTCTGACACTGACAGGCTTATTTTCCAGCCAATCCTGGCTGGCGTAATGTAAAAGGAGCTTCTGATGAGGTCACGCTGAAGGCGTTCCCAATAGACCCTTTTCACATGACGTCACTCAACTTCCGTTTTGAAGCGGAGCAGGGTATCTTTACTTCCGGCTACATGCTTTTACATAGAAAATTCGGGAGGTGAAGAGGTGTTTCACTGATAATCAGCGCGATTTCATAAGGTAAGACTGAGACCACAATGTGTCGCATTGACTATCTTTATTTTCCTTAGTATTGGTAGCGATCATTGCTGTTATATAGATGCTTTGATCGGGACAGTAACATGAAGATCAAAGCTAACATGCAGCAGCTTGTTAGCTTACCTTACCAAACTTTTACCTATCAGTAATCAGCATGATTTCATTAGGTAAGACTGAGAGCACAATATTAAACGTGTCTTATTGACTATCTTTATTTTCCTTAGTATTGGTAGCGATCATTGCTGTTATATAGATGCTTTGATCGGTACAGTAACATGAAGATCAAAGCTAACATGGAGCAGCTTGTTAGCTTACTTTACCTGTCATTAATCTGATGTAGATGTTATAAAATGATTACTGTAGCTTTGCTATTATAGAAATCTTGTTCACTGAGTGAAAAAAAGAGACATTTATCTGCTACATTGTTCCCTTTACTTGATTATGGTGACGTGTTATATATATAATTGCAGTCACTGAATTAAAAGATCGTATTCCATTTGAATCTTTTTGTTCATTCCTAAAAAAAATTACCGTGGGTCTATTGGACAGTACTTCTGTTTCTGAAATTTCTGTGTATTATAATGAATTTTCTTCATAATATTATTTGCACTTATATTAATGCCCTTTTTTTTAGTTTTTGTGCAAAATACTGTATATTTTAAGTAGAAGCCTGAAATTGTTTTTATTATACTGTATTAGTAAATGACATGTGCTGCTGACCTCTTAATCAGATCAACCTTTAAAAAAGAGATCTTAATCTCAATGGGAGTTTATCTGGTTAAATAAAGGTTTTAAAAAGTATTATAGTTAATCTATTTTTTTTCTCCCCTTGTGTTCATCTCTCAGCAGCATCATATCCACCAAGCATGGCACAATCACAGAGAAACCGCTACTGCAGTGTCCCACAGTGTTCGAACAACAACAAAAAAAACTTTCCATATCTCAGTGTTCATGACTTCCCGGCTGATGCTGAGACTGGAGCCCGTTGGGTGACGGCAATAAGAAGAGACGAGGGGCCAAATTTTAAAATCCTTCGTGGCAGCACTTACGCCTGCAGTCAGCACTTCTCTTCCGAGGAGACCTACGTTTCTGCAAGTGGTCTTTAACCAATTAAACTCCATCTTTCTTTCTTAAAGATAATTGAGTTATAAGTTAATTTAGCTATTCCCAAGATAATTTCAGTGGCTCACCACGTAAAATTTTATTAGAGCTGTCAAAATTAATTTGTTAATGAAAGGAAATTAATCTGAGAAATTAATTAATTTCTGCACATACAAATGGTTTTTAAAAATACTCACCTGTACACTGTGATCGCACACTGTCTCTTTCTCCTGCATTGTTTACATTTCAATTGTTTACTGTTAAATCACTGCTGTAATTTACTGTAATTCTCAAGCTGTATGCAAACGGAATTTCGTTCTGTACGCACTCTGTGCATACATAATGACAAATAAAGTTGTCTAAATCTAATTTGTCTATGGATGAACCCAGAACCACACACAAGGGACTTAAAATGAAAGTCTTTATTGAAGGTTTGATGGGATGGAGGGTGATGTAAGCAGCGAGGTAGAACTGCACGGGAACAGGGTGATGGTGTTGGCAGGAGCTGACGGCCCAGAGAGAGACTTCTTGGAACCAGGAACAGGCAGGAGGGTCCACACCTCGGCAGAGAATTGACAGTTCAGGGGAGAACCCACCAGAGCTCGGCAGCAGGTTCTTCTGTAAGGCAGAGGGGAACCGAAGCAAGGCAGCAGGATAAACAGGACAGGTAAAAGGTAAAATGGACAGAGCTGCTATGAAGTATCTATGTAATAAATAACTAAAATATATGAAGTGTGATGTCTGAAGTTTTTTTAAATCCATGTTTTTTTGGTCAGTTCCTGAAAAATAACAGTATAGGACACAAGGGGTTTGCCCCGACAGCAGCATAATCCATAAATACTATGATGAACTGATTATTAGTGTGCATGCAGTGTGCTTGCAACATTATTGACAGTGTCTTTCTCAGTCTATGATGTCCTAAACTATCACAGTTTTAACAGGAATGGGCAGAATTATTTTATTAATTGAGGCTCCAGATCTACTGACGAGACTGAGAAACACACTGAACCTACCGAGGAATTTTGAGGGATACTGCAAAAGTCTGCAACCTCAGTAAAATACTACACAAAAAAAAAAACGGGAGGGAATGAGGCTCCTCATTTTTATTCATAGAGCTGTGACCAAGTGGCCAACAGCATTGACACTGTTCCAAAACAAAGTATGAAAAGGCTCAACATTATACATCAACTATATCCCTGGTGTGACTCATTGACTAAAAGCTGTGAAACAGAATAGCTGATATAGCCATAAAGCTAGCGTAGCAATATGATAGAGAAATAGAAAACTAATAAATGACAAAAGTCCTGTTGGTAGCATAGCTACCATTATCCTAGCATCTATGCTAACAACAGAGCTAAGAAGACAAAGCTCTTACCTTCATAATCGAAAAGGTACTGTTCCACAAAGAACTTGTCATCTTTGTCGAGTTTGGAGGCTGGTGTGGCCGGAAGCTTTTGTACCAGTCTGTGCACGTCTCCCAAACGAAATTTGGGTAGATTGGTGAGGGACTGTGTGAATTCCCTATGTAAAAACACTGCTCGCGGAGAAAGCGGAAATAAAGATACATAGCTCTCAACTCTCACGCATTGACCGTGTGACACACGCATTTCACTAACTTCACACGCTCACACGCAACACATGACATTTCACACGCAAACATGGCATTTCTCACGCATAAAAATCACAAAGCCCATCTGGGCTGCGGACGACAAAACTCCGCCTCCTGCTGAGCTGTTTCTTTCACAACTTGTGGCCATCAGTAATTCCTGCTGCAGTTCTTTTTAACAGAGCAGCAGGAAGAGTGATCAGAGTTATGAATAATTTTAGTCTTCTTAACAGTGGTGAAAGTGAGCCGGTAAGGTCCTGTACTACGTACGCAGGAGGGGAGGGGGCGGGGGTGGAGCTGCTGCAAGATGACCGGTCCATTCAGAACCAGTCATGGCTGCACGCTGATCATAAAAACAGTTCTGCTAACCAGATGCAGTTTAAAACGCCACTTGGTCTGTTTATACGTTTCGTTTTTATTAATTCTGCATTTTTTAACTACATGCACCGTATTTCTGTGCCTCCGCGCTTGCTCCTCTCCCTTCTCCTTTCCCTCGGAGCGGTGCGCTCTGGGCGTCAGTGCGCAATAGAGATTTGTCTGGTCAGCGCGGTGACTGACTGAGAAACCTGTCGCTGTGAAAGGTGATGAGAATGTTATAAACTGTAACAGTCTAGAAGTGCATTGAGCTGAAAGGAGGGACAGACACATCAGCAGCTGGATCGTGCGTAAAGACGCAGCGGGAACCTCTGTGTGCTTCAGTGTTGCTGCTGAGGGGATCATAAAGGCTTGATGAAACTCAGCCTGATTCACCAATCAGGTTATAGATTTACAATGATGAACAACCCATAGATGAATGTGTAACAGTGTAATAATTTGGTCAATAATTAAAATCTACTTAATTTTATTCAGTATTATTTAAACAATTTTGTATTATTTATGTTTTAATCCATTAACTGAACAATAAAGTATTAATATGTCTCTTTCTCTTTTTAACACAAGTAATACATGTCTACTTCAATGTCTGGTGGGATAAAAATGAGATGGAGTTGACTCCACCGGCTCTTCCAGGGTCCGGTTAGCCCCGCCCCCAAACAAGCCCCGCCCCCATATTAGCATAATCTCACTCCTAACTTTTGATAAAAGTTGAGAGGTCTGAAGATACCCTGCTTCACCGCAGAACGGAAGTTGCATGACGTCACTGTGAAAAGGGTCTATGTGAGACACTCACTCATACTACCAGAGAACCGGGGTTACGAAAGTAACCTAAAGATCTCTGCAGGTGGCAGATTAGGGTTTTCTGTCTGAGGACAGAAAACCACAGACAGAAAACTGTCTCATAACGTAGCTCTTTGAAAGTAACGAGCCACGTTGAACTGTGACCCCAGGAAAAGCGCTAACAATGTTGTTGTTTTTTTATATATATATATATAAAATCAGAAAGTTAGGTGTGGGATACGGCTACAGTTTTTAGAGCCCTTTCCTCTGTTTTACATTAAAAGCAGCCTGACCTCAGCCGGAAGTGGCCCTCCTCTTTGTACGGTATGATGTCCAGGAATATTTCTTCCCATGTCTTCTCTATGTTGTCCAGTCCCTGCAAGAACAAACGAAAACTGTGATGGAAAGAGACGGAAAACAAAGCTAATTTTCTAATAGCTATTTGCTGGGGAACCGTTTAGAACCACACATTTTCTTAGGTTGTAATAGTGCATTAGCATTTGGGCTTTTTAGCGTTGATTTAATTTTTCATCAAACGTCTGCTCTTTTTAGGCTCTTCTCCACCCAGAGCTCATCGAACTGAGTCCCAGCTTCTGAGTGAACAATTTCCGGCTGATTTCACAAATGAGATGCTAATTTCATGGCAGAAGTTAATTGCATGGCTGGCGGCAGAATTAAGGTGACAAAGTTTCAGCAGCTATAGCCAGAACGGAGGACAGCCGGTTGGAATCTTCCCTCACGTTTTCCCTCCAAAACCCGAAAGAATGTGAATAAAGCAACAACAAAGTGAGATGTAAACCTGTTCTATGGAGAGCTCCTTGCTGGCAGCTCCAGAGATCTCAGAGATTGTAGCGGCGTAATGATCCAGGTTCAGGGAGATGATCCTCTCCAGAGTGAATTCAGCACTGGTGTGGTCAAAGGAGCGCTCCAGCTCCTCACAGATCTGCCTCCAGTGTCTGAGACGAAGAGGGGGGAGGAGAAAAGGTGTAAAATTATAACTTTAGGGCCACAAACACAAGCAAGTCTGTTCATATACACTTATTCGTCACCCACTAACAACTCATTGTTTTCATACCGTGTTAAAGACATTCTCTCTGAGCAAACTCATGACTCTTCAGAGAACAACACCATGTATAAAAGTCCGATTTTCCTGAACCTCTCCTGCTCAGATCTGGTGGTCATTTGTTTTTAGCTCTACCAAGATCCAGGCTGGTCCACAAAGGCGATCGAGCATTTAAGGTCGCAGCCAATAGACTGTGGAACAAACTCCACCTTCACATCAGACAGGCTTTGATGCCAATATTATATTTATTTGCTTTTTTTGGTCTGTTCTTTGGTTTTTGATGTTAGCCGTTTTTATGTTTGAGAGTCTGTAAACTGCATTTATTCATCATACAAACCCAAAAAGGATTGCATCCTAACCAAGTAAGACACTGATTATTTTGGAGACGCTGAAGTCCAGGAGGCGAGCTGTAGGTGCGAGGGGATCGTTTCTTTCCATTACCTGTCTCTCATGGCCGGGTTCCTCAGATCAGTAATCAGAGGGATGATCTGCTTGAACTTTTCGATCTTCGTCTTGGAGAAATTAACTATGTCCCAATCTTTGTCCTGCAGTACAAACACACAGATCATTATGCTGTCTAATGGAGCTGGGATTACAGCCAATGAGAATGAACCGATTTATGGCAGATGTCCAATTTATTATGCTAGATTTATTACATCATGGACCTTACTATCAGGGTAAAACTGTTACTTGTTGAGTCTGCAGCTACGAGACTGCCATGAACAGCAGAGGACTAAATTATTACCCAATGAAACTGAATTGATTTCTTTTTAGGAAGGCAACAGCTTCTCTAAACACACCAGCTTTCTTTGCAAAGCATATATTATCTAGTATAGCGGAACCATTTCAGGACAAAGCTACAACTACCTGCTAGGAACTGAACTTGTTTAGCAGTACCACACGCTTCCGTTGCGCAACGATGGGCTTTAACTTCATAATAATCAAAGCTTGTGAAATCAAAGTTGACACCGACGCTTTTCCCTCGGCTCACAAAGTATAACACCTTCAGTCGGGGTTGGAACTGTCACTTGAGAAAGCATGGTGCCAAAAAACAAACAAATCAGTTTATATTCTATTAGAAAAAGCATGGCTGATGCTCAAAAAGAGGGACGAACAATGTTATCCTCAGAACTGGAGGGAGAATTACAATCAAGGAGCTCAAGAGGAGCCAAGCAGCAGAGAAAAAGGGCTGGCCGAAGTAGAATGACTTGTGGTCTCGAAAAATTCATCTCAAGGAAAAAAACGTATGCAGAAGAAACACCTTCAAGCCAGACTGAAGTATGCTGAAGATACTCCGAAGGAAGTATGAGCATACTGGAAGCGTGGCCTTTGGTCAGATGAGATGAAACTACAGCACTTTAGCTACAGAGACAAAGCTTATGGCTGGGGAATGAAGGGGGGAGCTTCATAATCCCCACAGTGAGACACGATGGGGGTGCTATTATGCTGCGGGGAGGCGTGACTGCATCTGGAACTGGGAAACCATGGGATTACACTGTTCTCCTATTTTCAAGATAAAACCCATACGACAGGGTGTGGTATTTAAAAGTAAATACTACAGCCAGCCTGATGCCTAATGTGATCATTCCAATCAGCTCTGTACAGCAGAATGTGCAACCTTGAGCTCTCTCTGAAGGATGTGCAGCTTCTTGAACATCTCCTGGGTGGTGGCCTCTATGCTCTGGGTCTCCAGCTTTGACAGATGGAGGCCCTTCCAGTTGTTCCAGTTCTCGTCCCATTCCTGGTAGATCTCCCAGACCTGCTGGAGCTGATCCAGGTCCTGGAAAGGCGAACGGACACACGAAGCCGTCAGGCACCACTGACTCGCACCACAGAAACCATCGTAGACCCTACGATATTTTCCTTCCCGGTTATTTGACGTAATTGTTAAGAGTCTAGAGCAACTTCAGACCTTCTCCGTCGTCCGGATCATTTTACAGGGAGGCTGCTCGATTCTGAAGAAGGCCAGCCCGCTGAAGATGGTGTCCTGCTCTTGTTTTAGAGCCTCCAGTTGGGCGCGATGTTCCTCTATTTGTTTCAAGGCCACATGGGAGCTTAAGGTGCTCTGAAAGGGACCTGGACATGTAGAGTAATACATATCAGTATTTATACACGCACGCACATGCACAGACATGTATGTAGGATAGCCATCAAAACACAGAAAGGTGCACAAAGCTTATCCAGTCCCCGTTATTTCGCCTCTCAGTGAAGGTCGCTCGTTCATGCAGAGTTGACGGTAACAGCCGCATCACCTTTGACGCCGAACTCCTGCGCGGCGGCCTCGATCTTCTTCTTGAACTCCTCAAAGGAGAGAACGAGGTGGTTTTTAAACTTCTCCTTGTCCTTGTTCAGCGCGGCCTCACTGCGGATCAACACGTTCTGGAACCAAACCCACTTCTCATTTAGCTCCTCGCGCATGGCCTGAACCTGCAGGCGCGAACCAGACGAGAGCCATTAAAATGATGATTTGTTTTGGGAAATTGTGTGATAAAGTCATAAAGTACCACGACTTTGAGCCCTAGGCGAATTTATGGTTCGGCGCCACCCGACACAATAACCTAATAGACGACAGCTATAATAAGCTATTTCAGCATTGATTACAGTTTGTCCTGCAGAAAACTTCCATCTGTGTGAATGGCTGGAATCTGTGTTCCCTGTAAAAAATATATTTATAGTTCAGCAGTTATATATATATATTATCATGCATATTTTACCCACATAATAGAATTATGTAAATCATTTGTAACAAGAGAAACTAGGGTTGGGAGATGCAGACTTTAAAATCTATCACAATACTATATTGTTGTGATAATCATAAAAGTGATGATAAAATTTTCTGTATGGTTTTGACTTCACGTCACAAGAATTATAGCCCAACAAACACAAAAGCTACGCTTATCTAATAACATAACATATAACAGATTAAAACACAATTCCAAATAGGCTTCACCAGGACACCAGCTGCATACAGTAGTGTGATTTTTACCACTAAACCCAACGCAGTTACCGCAATTAATCAGATTTTTGAATTTATTTATATTTATCTCTGTTCTCAAGTAGCCGAAAGAGCACAAAACTGTAAAGATTACAAAACTGACGCAATACTTTCAGTTTTGTGGGTTTTCAGACACCACTGATTGGCAAATTCTTATGATAAGAGATCTTTGATAATAATGATAAAACAAGACGATAAATGCCCACCCCTACTAGGAACCGCTGGTGGTGTTAGATTACGTTCTTTTAAAAGGGTCAGATATGTATCATAAAACACTGAATTAAAATAAAAATTAGAATCAGTGTACTGTTCTCCCTCAAAGTCATCACACTGTGAGCCTCCGTGCTTACCACACAGAACGAGCAAACGTTGACGAGTGATGTTGATCACTAGGTGATTTGTTATGTTTGACATAGTGTATGTATATATATATATATATATATATATATATATATAAAAAAATTTTTAGCTTCATCTAAACCTTCTCGCAAGACCTGCAAGATCTCGCAAAACTATTGTGAGATCTCGCAATAGTAGCTGTTAAAGTAGCTGTTATTAAACCTTTACTTAAGAAACCACTTCTTGATCAAGATGAGTTAGTAAATTACAGACCTATATTTAATCTTCTTTTCCTATCTAAAATTCTTGAGAAAGTAGTTGATAACCAACTTTGTGAACATTTACTAAGTAATGACCTACTTGAGATCTAACAGGACAAGTACCTACTGTACTTGTCCTGTTAGATCTCAGTGCTGCATTTGATACAGTTGACTAAAATATTCTCCTACAAATACTTGAGCATACTGTAGGGATTAAGGGGAAAGCATTAGGCTGGTTTAAATCTTATCTGTCGGACATATTCCAGTTTGTTTATGTTAATAATAAATCTTCCTCAAACTCTAGGGTCACTTGTGGAGTACCACAGGGTTCAGTCCTTGGACCAATTCTCTTTACTACATATGCTTCCGATTGGCAAAATTATCAGACAGCATGGGATTAATTTCCATTGTTATGATGATGACAATCAGCTATATTTATCCATAAATCCTGATGAATCCAATCAACTACTTTGACTGCAGCCATGCCTTGATGAGCTAGATGACTTTAAATTTCCTGCATTTAAATTCTGACAAGACAGAAGTTGTAATCTTTGTAATGTAAGCAGAGTTGTCTTTTGCCTAAAGAAGTGACACCTTGACTAGTGGTTAAGAAGAGGCACACTTACGCTATTTTCCACAGAGACTTCGTATTTGTCGAGGATGGCAAAGCGCTCATGGATGAGAGGAATCTGGGCTTCTGTCTTGGCCAAATTGCCCTTGAGAGTCTGCAGAAGGCTTAGGCTGTCACTGAGCCCCTCCAGTGTCTGGGGAGGTTTCATCAGCCTGAACATAGACAAAGAAAAACAACAAAGACCGTCAACCAGGAAGAGCATTCCTGTCTTTACAGGAACTTTCCTCCAGAGGTTTAATGCATTCCTTGGTCAATCCCTTCATCTAACGGAGAACTGGGCCCGTGTCTGCTGAGTTAAACATGAAACGTTACCAAACTCGGCACAAATAGAGAGGAAATTTAAGTTTTGTCTTTTCATTTTTTACACTCTTTGTGCTAGGGATGTTTTTTGTTTTTGATTTTTTTGGCAATACTACCTCCAGCAAGGTTAAGGTGGTGCTAACGCGTCAAAACAGTGGCGTACCTCGGTGCTTCCCCTAGCGTTCTACAAGGACAAGGTCACGGTATGTAGTAAATCATTATATGTCTGTAGGTGTCTGCGGTTAATTTTGTTAAAATGAGCCTTTATCAATAGTGCCAGATAGCATCCTGAGCCATTTCTGCCTCTACGCTCCCACATAGTGGATTTCTCAATCTTTACTAATGATCTAGCTTGGGCTACAGAAAGTGCAAGAACTGTCCTGTACGCAGATGATACCACTTTGTATTATGCTGCACCTTCATACAGTGAATTAAATCAGGTTTTGAGAAGAGAACTGAATGTTGTATATGATTGGGTGGTGTGTAACAAACTGGCCCTCAACATCTCTAAGACTAAGTGCAAGGTGATTGGTGAAGCAGTTCCCAAATGTAATAAAATTAAAACTGAACGTAGTTACGCTCAGAAATATTCTAAACTCTGGCAGATTTAAAGAGATTTTCATTCAACCAAGAAGTATGAAGGAAGAAAGGCAGGCAGCCTTAAAAATATAACCATGTATAAATTTACACGATAGAGACTGAAACATAAAAACAGATAAATGAGGGAAAGATTGAGACAGAAGAGACATATAAAGCTGTATTCTGTGATATTAATGGAAAGCTAAGTGGAAGAAAAAAATCTCAGCAACCCCCCCCCCCCCACCCCACCCCAACACAACATTTCTAGGGGGAACACCGCACCTGTCGCCATTGCTTTGCATGGAGGCGTAAAGCTCCTGCAGACAGCTGCTGGCCATCTGACTGAGAAGCTGAGTGAACTTTTTCTGCCACTCGCTGCAATGTTGCACCAGGGACGACTTGAGGGGAGAGCAGTCCAGCATCACAAACTGGATGGTGACCACCGTCTCCTCCTGTTGAATGCTGCTGGCGTTCTCCGAGTACCTGGGGGGACAGCAGGAAGACGCTCCGTGATCCCTCTTGACCATTTTTTTAAAGCACGCCTTTGAAAAAAAACGCTAAAAGCTCATTAAAAGGGCCACGGTTTGTGTACAAAGGGATAGTAGCAGCGTCTTCCTTGGCAAGGGACTTTTTTGGAAACGTTCGTGCTTCTGTGAAAGCAGACATTTGCAGGAATTCCCCCCGGATGGGCAAACAGAGGAATGGTGTACCTTTGTATATCTGCATCAAAAGAAGACACCGAAGTGTTGGCTCTCCTGTAGCGTTGCATGAAGTTGTCTTTGTTAGTCTCCCAGATGGACCGGTACTTGGTCCAGCAACTCAAATAGGCCTCCAGCTGTCTGGAGATGGCCGACATCCCCGCCGTGACCGCAGCCTGGGTCCTCTTAATCTCTTCGTCTTGCTCTAAGCGATCAAACAGAAGCAATCATGCCGCTTCTTGCAAAAAATATCCAGATCCTTTGAACTTTTTCATATTTCGTTACGTGACAACCACACACGGGGGACTCTGTTTCCTCATGAGGCGGCATTATACAGAACTATGCTATTTAACATGGCGTGCTTTTTGGATTATATTTACCCAAATAAAACATGTTTTTCCCTGACAAAATGTGAAAAGGTTCAACTTCTGCAAAAGGACTTTATCTCAGGTGTACATCATGTTTCATATACTCGTTGGGGGGGGGGGGGGAAAGAAAATCCTCCGACCTATGTTGACGTGGATGGGGTTAGAGTGAGACTCCCTGGAGGAGAGAAGCTCGGGGAGGCGCTTAAATTCGGAGACGATGCAGATGAGCTGCGGCAAGACGTTCACAAGCTGTCCGAGCTTCCCCAGAGCCGGCGAAAACTCCAGCTGTCAACAAAAACACGATTGCAACTGTTAGTGACAAGCCACATTTTTAGTTTGGAAGACGGGGGGGGGGCAGGGAGGGGAGAGGAGAGGACAAAGTCCGGAGAAAGGGAGAGGAAGAGAGGTGATGTTGTGAACGATGAGAGCTGAAGGAAAATAAGACTAGCTGTGGTTACTTTTTCTCTCAGCTTCTGACCTCAGCAAAAGGACCACCTTGCAGTTTTTAAGGGATCACTGTGGCGTTTTATGATTCTCTTAGATTCTTTAAAAAACCAGTTAAGATTGACAAAATCTCAATTTTAGTTAATAATATGTAATAAATAGTAATATCATATTTATTGTCAGTGAAACATACATTGAAACATACATTACAACAAAATTTGTTTTCTGCTTTTAACCCATCACCCTTGGGGAGCAGTGGGCTGCCACTGTGTGGCGCCCGGTAAGCAATCTGGGGTTAAGGGTCTTGCTCAGAGACCCAGAGTGCCGGGACCGGGGATCGAACCGTCCAGTTGGGACATGGGATTGTTTTCCACATGATAATAACTGCGAGCGCCGACCTATTAGAAGGTGTTTTAGCTGGCAGGACAACGGCGGTTTGAAAGGATGTGCGTCTGCAGTACCTTCGGGGTGCTCTGAGGAGACGTCTGGCGCAGCGCTACGAGGACTTTGAAGAGCGAGCTGGGCGAGGACTTGTTGTCCCCGGTGACGGCTCTGCACAGTTTCTTCATGGAGTCCTTGATGTTTAACCGGAAAGCCTTTTCCACCATGCGGTCCACCTTCTCCGTGTAGGCCGCCCAGTGCTCCTGGACCTTTAACATCAGAGCTCGGGTAAGAGCGCGTTTTGTGGACATTTTCAACGGGTGAACTGTGTTTAGGTAGGAAACGGAGGAGCTATCTTGAAATTATAATTTCTTAAAGATCTATTTATTGATTTATTCACTTGTCGTTGGGCTTGGCCTTTACTCTGAAACCGCTTAAACTAAAACTCCCGTGCAAACAGGCAAACAGCATCATGAAGGTCGCCGAACACAGCAGACAAACTGGAGCTGCTCAATATTAACCAGAACTTGCGATATATATATAGAGGGTGACATCGGAATCTCAGCCAACCCACATTAATTCCCCTCCTTGCCATTTTTTCCATGATGAAGAGGACTCCCTATAGGCTGTGGTTTTAGCGCCCTGTTCAGTAAGACCAATGGCTGACGTCAGCATAAGAACTGGTTTATAAAACCATAATAATAATAATAATAATAATATGTAGCCAAATGTTTAAACATAATTACTGTTGAGTAAATGTCCTTTCCATTGCATTGCACATTTATAACAGTGGTTACATTAAATGTTTTAAAAATATATATAATTTTAATTCTTCAGAATGCAATTACCTAAAAAAAAAAGCATCTGCATTTCTATTAAAAAAACCCCACTTCTTTATAAGTTTAAATCAAAGTTCCCACCTCAGCTCCGTCGTTGGCAAAGACGCTGTGACTCTGAGTCAAGATGTGAACTATTTCCTGGTGGGTGGAGCGCAGCGTCTGGAGACGGCTCTGCTGGTGGGCCTTCTGGTCGTCCTCAAACTCCAGGTTTCTGGTGAGCCGGGGAGGCAGGAGTAAAAGAAGGAGTAAAACTAGCTGGCCGCTTCTCAGAGCGCTGCGTTAGCTCAGTGTACCGCCACCATACACCCAGGAAGGAGGGCATCAAATCTGCCGTCACCTGTACACGGTCTTCCCGTCTATTTTAACCAGCAGCGTCTCGCTAATCTTCCTGCAGAGGTTGGAGATGGACTGGTTGGAAACTTTGTAACCATCCACCACCGACTGCACCTGGAGGGGTAATACAGAGAGAACAGGATTAGGTTGCCGATAATGGCGCGCGAAAAACGGTACACCCTGTTTCAATGGTGCAAAAATCTCAAAAGTAGATATTCAGAATCAACAATGAGGACGTTTGCCCGGTTGGTGTCCAACCTTGTCAATGTGGACGAGGGACTCGTTGATGAAGTGGTTGGAGGCTCCTTGAGACAACCACAGCAGCTTGGTCATGCCGGGCTTGATCTTCCTGTCAATGAAGCGGACCTGCTCCCGGAACAAACCCAGCTCGTCCTGAGAGAGCATTCCAATAATCCTGACGGAAAAACGAAAGATGCCGAATGGTTTCTAAGTGAGCTGTGAGGATCTGAGGGAGGGCGTTTTGAAGGTGCAATGTACTGTAATCTAAGCGGCGGCAGGTCAAATGAAGCGGGGGGAATGCTTTCGTCAGACCTGTTGTAGTTCCTGATGAGCACCAGCACTTTCTCCCGGAGCAGCAGGATCTCCTCCCTGCTCTGGTACATGTCCGTCACGATCTGCGGGATCTCGAACTCCATTCGCTCCCAGTACTGGACCTCAGAGAAGAGCCTCAACAGGTTGCTGCGGGGGACGAGGTGTGACGCACGTGAGACCTTTTCACACGTGATGCGGACAAACGTTCATGAAGATCTCCATTTCATTGTATGTCTTTATCTGCAAACCTGTCTTTACCCTATTTTCACAGATCGTGGTTCTAATCCCTGTTTTGCCAGTTGAATTTCATAAAATATGACAGACTAGTCCCCCTGGTCGAAGCATAATAGCTAGAAGTGTGAAGCTGTTGGTAAATATTTACACTTTAAATCACAGAACATGGGCTGCGCAGTGGATAACACGGGTCGCCTTGCAGCAAGAAGACCCGCTGGGATCATTCATGCATGTTGGTGGTTCTCTCCAGGTACACCGGCTTCCTCTCGCGGTCCAAAAACAACACGAGCTGTTGGAGACGTTTTCCTCTCTAAATATCCCTGAGGTATGAGCGCGCATGGCTGCTGGTCCCGTGTCTCGCTGCGATGGACCGGGGCCCACTCCAGGGTGGACCCTGCCACTCGCCAATTGTCCCGGTGGAGGGAGGGACCAGCAACACTCGTGTGACGGATGGTACAGATTGTAGAATTTAGATAGTTGCCTTAAATCGTATAAAAATAAGATGGAAAACGTCCAATCCGGCGAAGTTTGAGCTGATCTCTGCAGCTGAAAAGCAAACTACTGTGGAAACGAATGTTTTGCTCAGTTTAGACTAAGAGGGAGCTTTACGACAACAAATGACCACACAGGTGGTTTTGGTGACTCTACGCCATAAAGAGCAACAATGAAGCGATTAGAGATCCTAAATTGTCGTTTCTTCAACCGCTTGTCTCCGACATCAAAGACCTTCAGTGGATTAGTTTAAAGGTTTTAGGAGTTGTCCTTTCTTCTTTTCTGCCATTGACCCACCTGTCGAAGTTGATCTCCAGCCTGGAGGGATCGCTTTCGCAGCGCGCCAGGAGAGTCTGCTGCAGTTTCATCAGGTACTGTCCATCCAAACTCTGGATCCATTCAAAGTAGTTTTTGGGGCCGATCTCCGCCAGGGCCTGGACCGTCTGGCCGAAGGTGAAAAATATCTCTTTGCGGCCGGGAGAGTCAGACATGACGGGACCGCTCTTGAGGATCTGAAAGAGACGGAGAGCCAAACAGTGAGGGGTCGACTTTGACTAAAAAACCTGGAGCATTCGGGGGCCGTCAGATGTACCTCCATGTTTCTTTCTAAGCTCTGCTTGGCAGCCCTGGCCCACATGACAGGTCCCACGATTCTCGGTACGTGATCGGGGTAGCAATACTTCGCCTGGTTGAGCACCTTGGTCACTATCCTGAGCTCTGTGTTGAAGACGTCGTACACCTGCACCGACTTCTCCTCCAATAAGCGCCTCAAGGCCTGCGGTGGCGCGGATCGGCAGGAGAAGCACATGTGAGCGAGGTTCATACAGGGGAGGCTGGAAATGGGGACGCGGTGACGTGCGAGCGTGTGTCAGACACCTTGCGCGTGGCCACCGCACTGAAAATGTTCAGAAGCCGGACTCCTTCCTCAACTGTGTTGACGGTCTTGAAGGCCGAGTTGATCAGCTCCTGTGTCATCATTTCCAGATCCTTCACAAATGAACAGAACCTGAGAAAACAGGAACACAGACAGGAGTGCCTGCTTTAACGTGGAAAACGACATCAGCCGAGTTGGACGTGACCTGTAACAGAGTGCGGCTGAATATCTGACCCAAGGGCTTGTTACTTCCTGGCTGGACTGGTGCCGTGCCTCGTTGTCGCCGTGAAAGCGCTGCAGCCAGAGGACGGACGCAAACAGCAACAGGAAGTCCCGTTTCCCCTGATTTAGCTTTTCTTGAATGGCTCCGGACTCATCTCATTACATACTAAAGCCCCGAATAATCATCTCCTCCGTCTTATATTACAGATCTGATCATTCAGGGAGTTCCCAACAAAACGCTCCAGTGTCAGACTGTCGCTTTACTGTCAGCTCAGAGCTTAGACCAGGGGTGTCAAACTCATTTTGGTTTAGGGGCCACATACAGCTACATCTGATCTCAAGAGGGCCACACGAGTAAACTCATTGCAAGATTAAATAGAACTAATAAAAAAGTGGACTTGTTGTTGATTTTTATATTAAATGAATTTCAGTTTTACACAATATATTATGAATAACCTCAACGTTTTTAAGAAAAGTATGTGCAATTTCAACAATACTTTTACTCAGTTAAACATTTACTTGTGCATTATGCATAAGAACTGATCACAGTGATTATACAATGTTGAAAAACATTTATTCACATTTTTTGGAACTTAAAAACACTGTCCTGCATGACAAAATACATCAAACGGATAAAAATTAAGAAACGATTTAAAATCAGTTTTCCACATCTGAAGCTCAGTGCTACCATCTGCTGATTAAAACACAGCGCGTGGACAATATAGGAACTGCAGATTTTCAATTAAACGAAGTACATGTTTTATAATAATTGTTTTATCATTCTCTTCCTTTTATCTCCTCTTTCTTTCACCTTTTCTTTTTTTCTTCTTGTTCTTTCTTTCCTCTCCTGCTTTCCCATTGTATTGTCCATATCATTTGAGATAATCCCCGCATGAATCATAATAAAACTATTCACATTCATAAATTAAGCGGAGCACTATGGCAAAAAGCTGTACTGCTCCACTTGTGAAAGTCAAATATGATGAGCTCTTTTTGGCATTAAGACAATAATTATTATTGCGACATTGCCAGACAGGACACTGGCAATTTGTTGAATAATGATAATGCGTTTAGCCACCGTGCCGGACTAAATTGTTCGGACCTTCACATTTAAGTCAGGAAATAATTCTATAAATCCTAACAATGTCTGCTAATTTCCCATTCCGTTACGTCAGACATGTTCAAGCTGGAAGATGCTTGATTGGCGCAGGACACCGGCCTTCGAGAAGAGTCCAACCCAACATGTAATCCTAGTCCTTTAGAACGGCGGCCCTCAACCTGGGGTCCTCGGACCCACGGGGGAATGCGAAGCATGGGTTGGGGGGTCCGTGAAACGCATGTTGTCGGGCCTGAGGAGGCCTTGCTGAGGATGCGTCCAAAGGATGCGTCCTGAGGATGCGACAAATATTTAACGCCATCCACTTCATCAAGTGAGGTAAAAGCCAAATCAGCTAAAAGTATGATAACAGTTACATCAAGAATGAGGATCTAATCTCAACCAAATCTCTAATACTACGTGTATTTATATATATTTTTAAAAACATACATAATTCCTAATGTATTTAACAGTGCAAAAGGCTATTTAAAAATACTATCAGCATGAGGAATCTAAAGGGGTCCTTGGAAAAATTTTCCCGCTGCTAAGGGGTCCCTGGCCATGCACTTTGAGAAGCCCTGTTTTAGAAGCTTAAAGCTCTTAAGATGTGTTAAAGTGTTGGTAATCCTGTTCAGAAACACTTTCTGTTATGCCGGGTAAATTGGTACTTCCATCCTGGCAGTAGTAAATACAACATATATTCAGAAAAAGGAGGTTAAAAGAAGGAAGAGCAAGGTAAGACAGTTATTCAAAAAGGGACTTGGAGAAACTTCTGGAAAAATCGCCGACCCTAGCGTTAACTCAAAGACAAGATGAGTCTTCCAGAAGCGACAAGGGGGTCTGGCTGTAAAATGCATCTATAGTAACAGTTTTAGCTCTAGACTGAACGCTAGAAAAGCCGCAGACCAACCTGTTGAACTCCTTGGACCACGTGGGATCCTTGACGTCGAGGGCCCCCTTGTCAAAGGAGCGCAGGTTCTGCAGTGCCTGCTGGAAGCTGGTCTCCATCTTCTGCAGCTTGCGGTTGAGCTCTGGGCCCGTGCTGCCTCTGAAGATGGGCGTGACTCTCTGCCTGCCGTCCTCCCAGCGGGCAAACTGGTGCTGGCAGTCACAAAACTGGCAAACCACAGCGAGACATCCACGACAAAGACAACACCAAGGGTTCAGGAGTCAGTAAAGTGCTGGGAAGGAGCATGTCGCTAAGGGTCATTTATGATTGTTTTATTTATTAAGAGTAAAAAAAACGATCCAAACCAAACTGGCACAGTGTTTAACAGTATTTGCCCCCTTGGCAAATCCTGAAGCAATTTTAATTACCTGCATATCTAGAGAGCTGAGTTCCTTTTCTTTCGCTAGCCATACGGGACATGTGTGCGGCAGGTTTTGTAGAATCAAGAAATTCCTTAAATGGAGCCTGCCAGACAACATGCAGTAGGCTAAGACCCTGTCTCGATCTAAATCGACTAAGGCTTTGGTCCTTTGGCCAACACAGTCAGATCCACTATCCGCAAATTGAGAAAATATTGACCAGTGGTGAAGGAGCGATCTCCAAGAGAAAGAACCCCAAAGAACAGCTAAAGCCCCGCAGGGTTCGCTTGGCTACTCCTGAAGAACATCCTACACGGTGGAGCTGCTTTCCTGCTTCAGGCCTTAAATAGTTCACAGAAAAACAAACAAACTAAACTAAAATGAAGGTTTTGAAGTGGCCTAGTTAAAGTCCAGACCTAAATCTGTTGGAAATCATTTGTGAAATATGTTTGAGGACGTAAAGTAAGACATATGTTCAATCAGAAAGCTTTGTCTACATCATTCTGTGCATCAATTTGTGTTTTGCATCTGAGCTAACGTGTCGAGGTTTTGGGGATCCAGAGAGCCTCCAAATCAACTATTTCTTACTGATTTTATTGTTAAAATCAGAAGTTATAAAATTCCATGCGCTGATTCATGTCAAAACAGCACAAACACCATCTGAAACATTCCAAGTTTGAATAAAAAGCAAGAACAGAATAAACCTTGGAGGGAGCAAACACTAAATTCAACTGGAACCAGCTGTGGCTGTTTCCCTTGAATATTATCTTATTTCTACTAGTGTTACACTACCGCTGATACGGTTTCCAGGATAGAGTAAAGATCCTTCTCTTTAACATTTAGTCACACGGGTTCCTTATTGTGGCTTCTGCTGCTGTTTCCTGAGGTCCGTTCAAATCATTTCAACATGTCAGGGAAACAAGCTAAGAGAAAAATAACCTCCAGCAGGTTCTGCAGCCTCATGATGAAGGCGTCGATCCCCCCGAAGAACCTTGATTGGTCCAGGACCCAGCCCATGTCAGAATACCTGCAAGGAGAGAAGCACAAAGAGACTACTGGACCACGGCTAAACTGCAGACACCATAGACATTATATACGTAGACGCCTCGTTGGGCGGGGTCTGCCTTTGCTGCGGATGCGTCAGAGCGTCCGCCATGTTAAATGTGGCAAATCTGCAGTTAGACTCAGTCACTTAAAGATGAACAGACCGACTTTAATCTCAGAATAAGATAAGATAAGATAAGATAGGCTTTATTGATCTCACATTGGAGAAATTCACTTGCCACATTGGCTCATAAGAGAAGGTGCAAAAGTAGGAAAGGTGCATCAGGTACATACAGTGAATCTTCATATATACAGTGGATCAAAGAAAAAGAGAAAAATAAGAATAAAAATACAAAAAAAAAATAGGAATGGGCATATGATGTCTTATTTACATATAAAATATACTTTATATTAGTAATATTTTTATTTTTGTAATATTACGAGTTTATATTTGTATCCGTTTGGGTTCATTCTCCTGACTTTATTCTCGTAAAGAATAAAAATAATTATAAGAATCTAACCTGGCCCTAGTACTCCAGGACTGAAATAGTTCTGCAAAACTGTGATGTTTTTCTTATAATATTACCACTTTTGTCTTTTTTTTTATTACTATATTGTCCTATGACTTTTTTCTCATATTAGTAATTTTATCTCTTTAATACTCCCCCAAAAAGTCTGTTGCTAAAAGGTTCACACGGCTTTATGAAATAATGAAGACCACAATGTTTTATATATATATATAAAAAAAAAAAAATATATATATATATATATATATATATATATATATATATATATATATATATATTTGTAAGCTCCATCTGTATCTTTCTATCTGAATACTTAAAACATATACACAGGGAACATAGACGTTCACTACTTTCTGCCACATACAACATGGCGGTGACGTTGACGTGCAAACCTGCGCCCAATGAGGCGTCTACGTTTATATCTCTGTGGCAGACACTTTCAAGTTCCCCTTTTAGTGCATACTTTATGATTAAAAAACAAAAACAAACTTGAAACATGTTTTGTGTTTTGAAGGGTTTCCCGGTGGAGACACAAAGCAGCACGGGTAAAATCTGACGGACACGTCTTAATACGTGCAGTGTAAGCATAGCCAGAACAGAAAATGTTAAACGAGAAACAGAATATATTCTAAATGATCGTTTCCTGCTCATACGAAAGGCTGGCCAACCTACTCTAACTTTTCCTCGTCTAAACTTTAAATCGGTCCACATACGCCACGCCGCCGCTGGAAAACGTCTTGGACGTTCTGCTACATGTTCCTACTTGTGATGAAGCTGCGAGAGGTGCAGGTAAGTGTCCTTCCAGGACTGGCAGCACTGGATACAGTCGTCCAGGACCTGCTTGCTGGATAACACTCGGCCCTCGAAGATCCCATCCAGAGAGATGCTTTGGCTGCACAGACGGATGATCTCATTACTCATCTGAAAGTTTGCAGAGCAACAAACGTTTGTCAGGTTTAAGTGCTCTTGGGTTGGACGTTGTTTTTGTTTTGTTTTTTTGTGTCTCCCGGCGAAACAATCAGTCGGTCAACTTCTATTTATATAGCCCTTTACAACACGTGAGGTGACCAAAGTGCTGTACGTAAAAAAAAAAAAATCGAAACAGAGTTAAAAACATAAAAAGGAAAAGCAAAATACGACACCGAGCTACCGAATGTTAAAAGCCAGTTTGAATAAATAGTTTTCAGGCCTGCCGTAAAAACGCCAACGTCGGTAGCGGTACGAATGACCGGAGGCAATTGGAGTCAGAGCCTGGGCCCAGCGGCTGAGAAGCACCGATCACTACCTACATGAAGGCGTGGCAGATTTTAGCCAGGCCTGGATGTTTGGTTTGAAAGAACTACTTTCAGCCCCACTGATTAGACCAGAGAGTTTATTTTTCTGGACGATCCAGGAGGTCTATCGTCAGATGAAGAACACGATCAGTAAGAACCAAAGTTTCCTACAGCTCCTTCAGTCTCATAATAGGCTTTGGGCAGCTTCCCTGACTATTTTCCATCTTGTTTCTCTTTTCATATATATAAATCATGGAGAAAAGTCCAGTTTTAGCAACCGATTAGCCGTGCCACTGGGTCTCCATTTGCTTCCGACTGTCTTTATTGTGCCAATCTATATGCAGTTATGTGAAAAGGTTAGGAGAACCCATTCGGTTCTTGGTTGTTCCTGAACACAGAGCTAAACAAGGTCCTTGCTCTTAAAGGGGCCATGACAACAAATTCCATTTTTTCTGAGGCTTTGGGGGCACAATGGGATCTGTTGTGCACTGGTGAGGCCGCGCGGATGTCACAGCCAGGTCTCTGCCGTGGTACCGCTGTGAACCAAAAACAAAAACAATAAAAAAAGATCGCCGGTCTATGTGGCTATTCATTTTGCTCCCACTGCTCGTCCGTTCGACATCCTGCCACAGAAAACCGTAAAAACGGAGTGTTGCGCAGAGAAGGGACGCAATTCTCATTGATCTATAATCTTGATTGATGAACTAACAATGAGAGAGAACCCAGATCCCTCCCGACCAACAGTTACTGCTTAACGTAAAGTCGCGTTTCCCAATGTATTAAAAGAATGTTGTTGTTTTTTAAACTGCAACAAGAAGAGGACTAGAAGCTTTTCACTCATCGTACCAAGTGTGCAGGAGTTACGGTGAAGCGGCACGCGGCTCTTAAAGACAAAGCGGTTATCATGTGGGTGGTTCTTTGCTCTCTGCAGACGGATTATTGACGTGGTTTTGCGTGGCCTCGGCTCAGGGCGTGAAAGGAAAAGGTAGCATGGTGCAAACTGGACATACCTGGCAGAAGAGCCCGGTGATCTGCTCGCTGCTGTTGTAGTAGGGCGCGTGTTTCCAGATGGTTCGAATGACAATGATGATGTAGTACAGCTTTTTAGTCAAATCTCGCGGCTTGAGCCGGGAAAGCTCCTCACAGGGCTCCTTGAGCAAGAACAGGTTGGAGATGTTCGACTTCGCCTGGGTTGAACATTCCTGGGCAGCACAGACATTAGGGAAAGACGATGACGTCCGTGTTATAGGAGAAGATAAGATATTATTTATTGATCTCACATTGGAGAAATTCACTTGTCACATCAGCTCAATAGTCAGTCAATAGTCAGGAGAAGGTGCCAAAAGTAGGAAAAGGTGCAGCAGTTATATACAGTGTATCTTCCTATATACAGTGGATCAAAAAGAAAATGAGAAAAAAATAAGAATAAAAATACAAAAGAAATCGGCGTAGGCAGATGATGTTATGTGTACTTTATATATACACACACATATACATATATATATATATATACACATATATACATATATACACATATAAACATAAATTTATACACATATATATATACACATATATACATATACACACACACACACACACACATATATATATATATATATATATATATATATATATATATATATATATGTATATATATTTATGCATACATACATATGTATTGACATATATTCACTTGGTGATAGCAGCAGAAGTTACCTCTTTCAGGATCCTTGCACAGGTTATAGCACAGTGTATTAAATAGATTATTGCACATTGGTTATTGCCCAAAGTTATAACAGTTCTGGTTACAGTTATTGATAGCAGCAGAAATCACTTCTTTCAGGATTATTGCACGGGTTATCGCTCAGTGAATTAGATAGATTATTGGACATTGGTTATTGCGCATTAGTTATTACAGTTATGGTCACAGTTACAGTGCAGCATTGTATAATCTGGTAGCAGCAGGAATGAATGACCTGCGGTAGCGCTCCTTTTTACAGACAGGATGTCTAAGTCTGTCACTAAAGGAGCTGCTCAGCTCCTCTACAGTCTGGTGCAGGGGGTGGAAGGTGTTGTCCATGATGGATGTGAGCTTGGACAGCACCCTCCTCTCAGCTACTTCCTCCACAGAGTCCAGAGAGCAGCCCAGGACAGAAGTGGCCTTCCTCACCAGCTTGTTCAGTCTCGTTCTGTCCCGCTCTGCGCTGCCAGGAGCCCAGCAGACGACAGCGTAGAGGAGGACTGAGGCCACCACAGAGTCATAAAAAGTCTTAAGCAGGGATCTGCTCACTCCAGACCCCTGCTTAAGACCTTCTATGATTCTGTCGCTTCATTGTCGCTTTTCTTTGGCTCTACTGGTACTGACATCTCACAGTAACACACTAGTGATGCTCTAATGAGGAGTTTATCTGTCTTGCCACAATCAACATTCTACGATGATCCTGTATTTTGTGCACCAACAGCGGCCTTCAGAGGCGTTCCCACACCTTTTTTGTCATACAAACATTGAGATCCAGACAAATCATAAAAAAATAAAAATAAAAATGAAAACTTTTATCACCCTTATAGTTTGTCATTCCCCCCTGAACAATTCATCAGAAAGACAAACGAATCTGTAAGTAGGGCTGGACGATAATTCATTAACAATATATGTCGACCGACAGACGTATATCGATGATAGAAAAAAAAGGGTAGATAAAAAGTTCAATAGAATAAGTTTTTTTTCATTATGCATTCTAGTCATGTAAGTTATTATGACAGTCACCCCCAACCAATTTAGTTTTCCTTAACATCCCAGTTGTTTCTGTTTCTACTATTTTTTTTTTTTTGATATACTTATTTTTAATATTTATTTAATTGCATTGCCTTTCAGAGTTGCTATTCTTTAAATGTCTGTGCTTTCTTGCACAATGGCAATAAAAGAATTCTGATTCTTTTCTAACTTTTAATTCGTTTTAACCTCTCTTTAATGTGAATATTTCATTTTTAAACCTGAAAATGTCACACTATCCATAGCTGTGCGATACTTTAATTCTGGTTTTATTTTGACATTTGTTTTGGCCTTTTGAGATAAGTTCTTCCTCTGTTGCTTTAGGACTACCTTTAGATTTGATCAGCCGGGTTTTTCCCATCACTGATTGAGGGTCTAACTCTGTCCGTGTGTTCTTGCCCCTGTCACACTCCAATTTTCCCCACTGTGGGACGGTAAAGGCATTTTCTGCTGTTTCTTATAAAGAAAGACAAATGACCTGTTCTTTCTTCTTCTCTCAGACAAATAATTTCTTGTTTTGGGTCAGTTGGGATGGGCAAAAAAATGTGTTGAGTTCCTGTTTCAAATAGTTTTTACAGGGTATTGTGGTTCCACCTGGCAGGTCAGCGGCGATGTGTGCGCTCTTACATCCGCGGGACTCTTTTACCTGTATCTCCGTGGCGAGCTCGCGAAACCGCTGCAGGTATATGCTCTTGGCAAGTTCGGCGATCCTCTCCACGTGCTTGACCTCGGGCTCTTCCAGCTGCTTGCTGATCTCCGACAGCTTCGTGCAGCGGCTCTCCCAGAACGCGATCTCCTGCAGCGGGCCGCAGTTGTCCCTCGAGTCCACGATTTTATGGGCGTTCAGCACCTCTTTGATCTGACCGCTCCAGTGGATCATCATAACTGAAGCACATGTGGAAAAGAATTGAGCGAGAGAAGGGAAAACGAAACGAAACAAATTAAAAAATTAAAAAAAACAGACAGAAGGGCAGAGATATTCAACATGACAACATAGTGTCTCCTTTATGGACTGTGTCGATCTTTTCGTTTTAATTAACACGGCAGGTCAGAGGGGAAAGCTGGGTTTCTCCGTAAAAAAGACGGCGAGGAGAAAGGATCTCACCAACATCCCCGCATAAGGAGCTTCTTAAACTCACTCTCCATTCTCTGCACCAGCTTCTTGTCCCTGCTGGCCTCCTCAGCGGGAAACTGCTGGGCTTCCATGGGGATGTACAGAACTGTTTTTCCTGTCTTCTTAAACAGCTCATCTGCTCAAGAACAGAAAATGTGAAAAAGCTCAGCTGTTAAAAGATTTGATGAAGGCTGGTTGTGCTTCAGGGGGGAAAAAATATATATAAATAAATGGAAAAACACCTCACCAGTAAAGCCAGCGAGGAAGCAGTGCAGTTCCCTGGTATATTCGTCCTTAATCGGCTTATTGAAAGGGCTGTGGAAAACTTGGGGGGCGTGCAAGAGGGTCAAGTCCTCGATCAGCCTCTCGAGGGGGTCGCCCCGCATCGTGTCAAACTCCACGGCCGCGTCGAAGGTCTCCTCTATGATGAGGGCTCCTGACTTACGACGGATGTACACCAGCGCATCAACCACCACCGCCTGTAACAGCAACATTCACATGCACAGAGTGGGAGAGGAATGGCAAACAAGAACAACGGGAAATAGTTTTCAGGAGTGGAAGGTTTTCCTTCCTGTTAAAGGGGGAGTTTTCCTCTCCACTGCTTGCTCAGTATGAGGGATTGCTGCAAAGCCATGGACAATGCAGACGATTCTCCCTGGCTCTACGCTCTTTCAGGAGGAGTGAATGCTGCTTGTGAAGATTTGATGCAACCTGCTGTGTTTCCTTAGATAGGAAACCTTTTGACCAATCTATATATTCTGATCCAATCTGTATAATTTGATTGAATTTGACTTTGGAAAGTGCCTTGAGATGACATGTTTCATGAACTGGCGCTTTATAAATTAAATTGATTTATTACACATTTTGAAAACAAATAAAAATCAGAAAAAGGACTAATAGCTTAAGCACAGAGAATTACTATGTGTGTTCCCAAAAAATCCTCCATTACCTGAATTGACCCAAAGCGGTCTGCAACCACGTCCTTTTATACAGGGGGATGCCAGCATAGAGATGGCTTTCTTCAAACAGAATGCATGTTTGAAGAAACACATACACAAGTCCTCACACTGTCAAAGCACAGTGGTGAAGGTTGCTTTCTCTATTTGGCATGGAGAAGGCCAAATATATTAGTCAAAAATATGAGTCTATCTATCCAACGGGAAAATGATCCAAAGGACAGCAGCAAATATCTACCACAGATGGACTGGAAAAAGACAAAACTCAAGGTGTTGATGTGGCCTAGTCAAAGTCCAGCCCTTAACCAGAATGAATGCTGTGGCAGAATCTTAAGATCGCTTTTCTCGTTGCAAAGCTCGTTGACTGAGGCAACTTTGTCAAGCAGAGAGGGGCCATTAAAGGTACCTTCGTAGAACCTTTAAAAATTACAGAAACTAAAATCAGAGCCAGTATGAGCCATTTTAATCCTCCAACAAGTGGTTTCATGCGTGTCAGTTGCCACTATTTAAAATACATTGCGATACCTATATCATAAACATTCTTTATGATAACAGAGGGCAGCTCACGGGCGAAGGCGTGCTGTAGTCCACCTGTAGCCCGTTTAATCGGTGCATGTAGACCACCGCACAGGGGATGGAGGTGTCCACAGCAAACTGATCCAGGGCCTTCATGTTCTCCTCCGTCCACATCTCCTCGGTTAGTCCAGAAAGACACACGAGGCCCATCAGCCTCTAAACACGGTGCAGGGAGAAGGAAGCAAGGGTAGCGGTTCTCATCAAAGACCAAACAACCAGCTACATGGACCGGGATCACTGGCTGGGCTTTTTACCTGACGGACGCTTTGAATGCAATCCGCTTCCATCTTGGGTCCTGGGGTTTGCAGGCACCAGGTGCTCAGACTCAGACAGCTGAGAAACAAGTCATAGTGATTCAACAGAAGCAAACACACCAAGCAGGTTGTTCTCGACCGCTCTCCATCATTGCCACGGTTCATTTTTCCTATGATTTAAAAATGCCCACGAGCTCATATCATATTTAGGATCAAGTTAACATATAAAACCAACATTGATTTCATTTAATTGATTTCATTGAATTCGTTTCCTTTAATGAATACTCAGGTAAGTAAGCTGATTTTAAAACGCTCTTCAGTATTCATTTTACACTATCACATCAGTCCGTCTCTTTTTCCTCCGTGTTGTGGCTGTTCTTAAAACTAACGGTTAATTAACGGTTAGAAACTTTCTATAAAAGCGCACACCTGTGTTAACTCGTGAAAAAAAAAACGGCAAATAAGAAACAGAATTTTATTTAAGAATATTATTTATGTAATAATGCAGAAAAAACCATGGTGGAAAAACATATTATCCCACGGTTGTAACGGCTGTGCTATCGATAGCTTAAAAGTCTAATGGGAGCTTGGTGAGCTTTAAGCAGGGTTAACGTAAACAGTTCAATGGCTTTAAAGTAACTTAAAGGGAACCTGTTCAGCGTTCAGCTTCTTGAAGTTATCCCTCTTCGATTTCGGCAGCTCTCAAAAACCGTGAAACCTTGACAAGACCTAACTCTCTGAGCTTTTCGTGCCTCCAAGCGCCGCCGTTCTCCGTCGTGTCAGGACGTCGCCATGGAAACGAGTAACCACCGAAGGACTCCGGGAGTTGTGGGCATTCCGGGATCCCTTTTGGGATCCGCATCATTTGGCTCCGCCCACCAAACAACTGAGCCGACACTTTTTTTTGGCTCCCAGACGGCTCTTCTCATCCGCTTCTAGCTTTTAACATTAAAATAGGCTATCGGTCATTATACCGAATGGGTGCCATTCCGCCCACTGGAAATCAATATCAAATATCAAATCAATAAATTGGTATGAAAATTGGTTTCAAAATACATTTTCTTATTAAACAAATTGTCGTGTGTGTGATCTAATGGGAAATTTGGTATAAATGATCGAGAGGAGTAATTAAAACTAAAATGAATTTATCACATGTCCTCACTCTATACACATTTTAGTTGTGTCCTTGGGTTTTCTTTCAGCCCTGTTACCTAAACACATTACCTCATTAGGTAAAGTTCAGTAAAGAGCGTCATGGGAAGATTGAAAGTAAGTTCTCTTATTTATCTTTCTATAGATTAGATAATATTTCAACTCAAACTGAAAAGGTTCATCTGAACATACTCTCCCATTACCTAAATTATATCTTAGTTTTCATTTGTTAATTTAAAAAAAAAGACAATATTTTAGTAAATCAAGAAAATATGTTCTGTGGCAACATGCTGTTAGCAAGGATGCCATTTGGCTATGTTCCATGTTTTTGCAAACTCTATCCTAAATACTCAGTCCTGTTACTTTTAGTCCCGTCACTTCTATAAAGAGTGATTTATTAAAGTGTCTGATTTTAATAAATACTGACAGGGAGCCAATCCACCACTCAGTGCTGCAGAAAAGCAGCAGGCCTATCCTGCTTGACGTGATGCCAATCCAGATAACAGAGGATCGAAAATTAGGCAGGAAGAAAATGATCAAGGTGAAAGAGAAAAGCGCAGACAACGCAAAAAGTGGAGACATACCATGGTATCAAGGATAGAAAAAAAAACTGCAACAGACAACACTTGGTTCAAAAGTCATCAGGATTTTCCAAGAAACGATGGGAAAAAAGAGAGGAACGAGAATATTAGCATTTTAATTTGTGCCCGAGAGCACCGCACTCTTCTCACCCGCTTCTAGCTTTTATAACTAAAATAGGCCATGGGTCATTTCACCAAATGGGTGCAATATGTTTCCACCACTGGTTGGAGGATGGAGGGTCAACGGCAGCCCGTCCAGCAGTAAGCCGCTCCTTACAGACATTTATACGTATACGTATTGTATGTGGCAGAAAGTAGTGAACGTCTATGTTCCCTGTATATGTTTTAAATATTTAAAAGAGTATATATATATATATAAAAGTATATATCTTCTTTACAAGATATATACTTGTAAAGAAGTAAATAAATATATATATATATATATATATATATATATATATATATATATATATATATATATACAGAGAGAGGAAGAGAGAAATATATGTGTGTGTGTTATGAATATAAAGATCAATTGGTTAAATTATTTCATAAATCCGTGTGAACCTTTTAAGATCTGGTATAGACACAGATTAGCAACAGACTTTTTGGGGGGAAAAAGAAACAAAAGTGGTAATATAAGAAAAACGTCATATTATGAGAATTAAGGGGGAATTTCCAGAATAGTCAGTTTGCAGAACTATTTTAGTCCTGGAGTAACAGGGCCAGGTTAGATTCTTATAATTATTTGTATTCTTTACCAGAATAAAGTCAGGAGAATGAAGGCAAAGGGATACCAAAATGAACTTGTAATATTAAAACATAATATAAAAATAAAAATATTACGAATATAAAGTATATTCTGAGATTGAAGTCCCTCTGATACTGTTTAAGTGACTGAGTCTAACAGCAGATTTGCCACATTCAACATGGCGGACGCTCTGACTCATCCGCACCAACGAGGCATCTACGTATATGATGTCTATGATGTGGAAGCCACTGAAAGCTGTTTAAGTTGGTTTAGTTACGGGGCATTGGTCAATCTGTATGACGATCTGGAGCTGCTGAGGCCCCGATCTCCGTGTTTTAGCAACAGAAGAGTCTTTTGTTAATACTGGAATAAGAAATATGAAGTATGTCCTCCAAAAAAAGTTATAAAAAAATAAATAAGTAAGGATTAATCCTCTGAATTAAGATTTTCAGTAATTGTACACGACTGTGCCATTTGTAAGAAGCTGGGTCGAAGAAACTTATTTTTATATTTATTATAACACTCAATATTAATAGCAAGATCATAATACAGGAAACCGTTGACTGAATAGAGTTCAGTACAGAGGAGAGAAAAAATATATCCTGATAGCGCTAATATTATTAACAGGGAAATACTAATAATGATAATACACAAAAGTAATATAAATTCTCCATTATCAATAGTAATAATACCCCCCCCCCATCTTCTTTTTGACAAAAAACAAAAACTACAGTTTAATATTTGTGACTACAACCAAATTTACCTTTAAATTTAGATACATTTTCAGGTGGGAAATAAGGTAAATTTAAGTTAATGTTAAGGAAATCCTGTTCTGTAAAGGCTCCATGTCTTATTGTGATCAACAGATTTTGTTCATTTCTGTCTAATGATCACCATTAGCACTAAAATTAGCATGCGTTCATTAAAGAATGCTGAATTGAAAATCAACTCTTTTATTTTGAAAAGTCTATGTCTATTCTTCGATATCTAAATATTTCTAAATCATCGAAAAATGTGGATAGGGAGAAAGAACACGGGCCTTTGAAAGTTTTCAGAGCAGTTTTGTTCTCTTTGATACTGATCTAATGGAAATGAACATTATCAAAATGTGAGACTTATATTTGGAGGGAACTTTCCCTCGTTTACGGTGGAAACAGCATTTTAATAAAATGAAACGCACTTAAGTGCAGCCTTTGTGTAACAGACTTGCAACCTTTAGTGTTTTGCACATTTAAAAGAAACATTTCAAGAATTCTTTTTTATTTCAACTGCAACTAAAACAAAAATCTAATTACAAAAGACACTACAGTTCTAGCTTCCTAGAACTGTATGAAACCTGTGAAGCAGAGATAAAATGAATCCCTTTTTATTAAAGGTTATGCTACACTGATGAGGTAAAAAGGAAAACATTTCACATTTTAAGACTAAAAATAATTTATTGTTTCTTTAAGATACATGTCATTGATTTTATACATATTGATTGTAAAAAAAAAAAAGAAAGCCCTTCATATGTAGTAAACATTTCACTAACTTGATAGTCCAAAAGTATAAAAAGCTCCCTTTCTGTCTCCTTTAACACTTGGTCCAGTTTGTATAAAACATTCTCTTTACATTCACTTTCAGCCCACCCTGTGTGAGCAGAGACGAAGGCAACGTGTGAGCACTTCTTTTCCCTTTCTAACCCAGGTTGATGTTCCCTGCAAACATGGTGATCAGTAGAATGATGGCGAAGCCGGTGAGCAGCCCGGCGTTCTGGATCAGAAAGAAGATGATCTTGCTTGAAGTTTTCCGTTGTTCCCTTGCTATACTGTCCATTTCTGGAAACTGAAAAACAAAAACATGAGAGTTGTTTAGGATTCCTAGATGGCGACGGCCAGGAAAGCATTTGTTTTATTCCTAGTAGCTCTTATAAACGCCCTTTCAAGATGTACTCTCCACATGCAAACACCACTTTTGATCTGTTCGGTTCAGAGCTGCAGCCGCTACATGCAACACTGGTTTTAGACGCACTCTTACAACTGCGTCGTGTAAAATAAACATGTTTCATCACAGCTTACTGCTGTTGACGCCAGGAGCTGCCATATTGGATCCGACTACAGGTGTAGATACCAGATCGTCTCGGGGCGGGGTCTGCGCTTCTCGATGAAGTCAATATATGGCAACTCAACTCAAACAAACTACATTTCGCCCGCGGTCTCCATTTACAAATCAATTTTATTTTGCTAATTTACGGTTATTTTCCCGTAAATTAGTCGAGGCGTGAAAACTTTTAACATCATTTTGGAATACTTGTGTGGGAGTCTGACAATTTAATCGGTAATTTTGCAGGATCAAAGTTACAACCTTAGAGAAATTTAATTCCTCCAATTTTTTTTTTTTTAAGTTTTGAAGGGAAACTAAACCATAAACTCATTTCATTTTTAATAAAAGTCAGCAGCCAAATTAAATTTTATCACGGCATTCATCACTTTAAAATCAATAACGTTCATTCCTCCTTTTTGTACTGATGTTCTTTCTGATCACGTGTTTTTTTATTATTCCAGATGAAATTGTGATGAATTTGATTATTTTTTTTATTGTGGTATTTGGTACATTTAAGCTATATGCTGGATAAATTAGTCTGGCTATCCCTTCCATTTTTGTTAACAATATTCTTCCAAACATTGAGCCAATTGTCAAATATTTGTTGATTTTTTTTTTTTTTTTTTTGTAAAATGGCTTGAATATTTGTTCAAGCTTTTGAGAAAAAAGAGACCGCTAAATTAACTTAATAAAATTGATTCGTTACAAATGCAGACCGCGGGCTTAATGTAGTTTGTTTGAGTGGCGTTGCCATAAAGTGACGTCATCGAGAGAGGCAAGGCCCACGGAGAATCTGGTGACGTCATCGGGAGGCGCAGGGACCATGGTGAATTTCTTCGTAAATTGTCCGTTTACAAACCGCAATCCCGCTCTCGAATAAAACCTACACCCCGCTATAATTACTTTAGTAAGTTGTCCAGACCAATTACAATATTTTGCGCAATTGAGATAACGTTAAACCAACCATGTATAGTGACGTCATCAGAAGGCGCAGGACCCGAGTCGATCTGACCACCCGAGTTGATCTGGTACCTACACCGGCTTCAAAAAAATGTCCCCAACTTTCCAAGGGGAAAGTCCGACTATAGCGACCGTTACAGGTCGTTTTTCCGACCGGAAGCCGGGTTTTCCGATTTCCGACCGCAAGTGGAAGGCAACATTAGGGTCGACTGATTTAAACCAACGGAGCCATCTGGGTGCGTTAAATATAAGGAACGAGTTGTTGGGAGCTGAATATAGGTCCAAGTTTTATCCTTATCTAAAACATTTTCCTTGCTATCACCAAGCTTCCTGAGAAGACGGGGCAAGCGTGATATACAGTAGCTCATTCAACCTTCTAGCTTAAGTCATAAAGATTTTCTCAGCACAGCAATTTTATCAGTTTTCCCCAACATATATCAGTCTGTATGATTTTGAAATTGAAACCAGATACTTCTAATCCCACCGAACTGTAAAATGTTCATAGCCAACCACTCTGAGGAGAGACATTTTTCCTACTTCTTTATGGAACCTGAGAGAAATCGGACATATTGTTGCTTTTAAATGTACTGTAGCTCAGTAATCTTACCACATGGGGGCAGCACTGCAAGCTTTCCACACAGCAAAGCGCCTACGGCACTTCAGGCGCTGGTTTAACTTTATGAGAAATCCATTTCAAAGGACTGCCAAGGCGGGTTAATACTTCTGTCTAATGTTGACCATCTTTCCTGCTTAATACGACACCAGACCGCTGGAGGTGAAACAGTTCAGTCTTTAGTTTGCATGCCCCGCACTGGTGACCCCAGCGAGTCTATCTGGACTAAACAGACGAGCAGGATGTGTCGCAAGACCTTTCACAGTTAAAACAGCTGACCAAGTAATGCTAAAGAAAGCACTACGTTTAAACAATAAGCTGAAACGATACACTTTAAGCGTCTTCTGCAGAAATCGGTTTGTTTAAGTGCCAGTAAAAACAGGAGATGGAGAACTTATTTTTTTAAATTCTGCCCGATCACATGTTCAGCCGTGGTGCATACGACCAACTCACCATGTCTGCTAGTGCAATATACAGGAACATTCCTCCAGCGACGGCAAAGATGGCGTTCGGAGCAAAGCTGCTTCCAAGCAGGATGCCAAACACGAGGCCCACATAACACGACATTGCTGACAGCAGGTTGAAGAAAATGGCCTGCGGGACGCTCATTCCAGCATTCAGCAGGATAACAAAGTCACCTGCAGAGAAGGAAACACTGATTTAAAACCAGCTGCATACAAAAAAAAAAAAACGGCTAAAGAGCACAACTCCTCTTCTTCTGACCTTGACCCAGGCCGTCGGCTAACTTGAAATATAACTGATCCAGGGGAGTACGCTGTAAAGGTATTCACATACCTGGAATTTTCTCACAGTTTGTCACCACAAACCTCATTGTACACAAACCGAGGACTAATGATGTAAGTACAAAATTAACCCAAGGCCTCAAAATAAAATATTAAATATAAAGCTAGGCTTTGTTGCAATTAGAGCTATAACTCATTGGGGGTGTGTCTCTAGCAGCTTCATACATTTAGGGACTGACCTTTTTCCCCGTTTTGCAACTCAGGTCAGATTGGATGGACAACTTGTTTGTATATTACATTATTTTTCCAAGTCTCACCACAGTTTCTCAACTGGCATTAGGTCAGGACTTTGACTAGGCCATGTTAACACATACATTTTGCTTCGGTCTAAGCAGCTTATGGGTCTTTTCCTACTGGGAGGCGAAGGCCTTTAACTAGCTGTGTTTTTCCTGTCCCCACAGCACGATGCTGCCACCACCTTGCAGCTTGAACATGAGCTGAGCAGTGCCGGATTTCCAGCAAACATGGAAACGCTGCATGCAGTCCAGACAATTCTGTTTCAGTCTCATGTGAATCTGGGATGTTCCATCTAATGCTGACATGCTGCGTCCCGTACATGTCTTGTGGCAAACTGGACTTGACAACAATGCCATTTTTTGTTCTTGCCACCCTTCATCGACTCACAATCTCTGTTAAATGGTATATATTTGACAACCTGTCTGGGGACTAAAGGTGGAAATTAGCATGTTTGCTATAACCAAGGTTTTTCTTTTGAAAGAGCCCATTAAATGTTTTGCGTCTGTGTTAAATAAAAAGGCGATCATCTTCATCAACAAAGGTCAGATTTTCCCACCTGAGTCTTGGATCTCTGTAGCTCTCTCTGACTTAAATGGGTCTCTCTACCGGTTCTCTTGTCCTGCCCGTCAGTTCAGTGGGCCACCATGTGCATTTTCAGATGTAGGACTGAACAATCACCCCGGTAGTCTGAAGGTAAGTGGGTGCACTGGGTTTTATTTTGAGGTAATGGATTAAAGGGGGCTGAAACCAAATAGACACCAGGCTTTTCATGCTTTTATTTAGGGGGGAACCTTGAAAAATCATGTATTGCTTTCCTTTAACCGTGTGTTGGTCTGTCACATATAATCCAAATAAAATACTTAGAGGTTTGTGGTTGGATGTGACAATATAATATATGAAAATTCGCTGTTGAGGACCTGGGTTATAGGGCTTATTCAGAGATCTTTTATTAATTCATTAGAATTTAGCATGATAATCTTGGACTGTAGTTATAAAAAAGTCCCTAATATCCTGCCGTAACTAGATCTTACAGTCAGCATCACTCACCCAGCTCATGGGGAAACTCCTCGCAGACGATGGCGGTGGACGTGCTGAACCCCGTCAGGATGGACACGGTGAACGACGCGCCGATGGCCAGGCCGTCGATGAAGTTGTGCACGGCGTCGCTCAGAGAAATCATCCAGGCCACCGTCTTGATGCTGGTGATGCGCTTCCCACGCAGCCAGTGGCACATCCCATCAGGCACCTGGGCGTCCTGGAGCGATGACACGCAGGTTAAAAAGGCGCGCAGCCGGCGCCGGTGTTTGGTCGTGTCACGGCAAACATATGGAATCAATGACGGGGCTAACGTGCTAAAGTGAACTTTAGCCCGAAAACCCAGAAGCCAGTCAAACAATGGCTTCCAGCGGCCTGATCACTGCATGCTGCCGCTGTTAGAAGTTATGCAGAAAGAAAACTGTGATCACTGCTCGTCCTAAACTCTGCAACAGAGACGAAGACACACTTGCGACAGATCTGTTTAATTTGAAAAATAACGGCGCGAGTGTTGCGAGCAGGAAGTCGGAGAATGCACAGACACAAACAGATTTCTTGGCATTTGGTCGGAGTCCCTCTGAAGAGACAAAAAGGAGCTTATACCAGCCAAGGACGAACAAGGGCTCTTTGTGTAGCAGTCAGACAATGGTCCCCTTTACCATGATGGGGGACTGGATTCCTACAGCTCACATTTTCTCCTTGATCATTTTTTTTTCATTAGCACTCATGTTTATTTTATTTTTTTATGCTATTCAAGCCAGATACCACGTGATGACAGAGAATTCCCTGTTACATATTAACCTCATCTCTAACCTGCACTTATCAGCGACAACTCAAAACACTACTCACTGTTTGAAATGGGCCAATTGCTGGTATCAACGTATTCCAAGGTTTCAGCGGCTCAAAACGCCCCACGGTTTAAAGTCCTTTAAATGACATGTCAGGGGTAATGGCAGCGTCATAAATCCAGTCGGGAAATATTCCAGAGTGAACCGTCAGCGATATTAAAGCTTATCTGAACCGATTCACAACGCCAGTATCTGAGCCACGCGGTGATAGGCCACGTAAAAATCATAGTGGGAGGGGTCAGTGGATGCTGGGGGGCAAAAAGTGCGTGTATTCACCAAATTTCTAAAGCAAAAACGGTAACTATAGGCATTGAGATTTCACGTAGCCTTCAGACTAGCTAAAGAAAAGTTCGTAGAAAGATTCACGGAAAGGGTTTCAATGACCCGGCGGCCACATCCGAGCCTTACATCACCGAGTCCAACGCAAACAACCGGCTGCAGCGGTGTAAAGCAAAGCGCCGCTCGACTCAGACACTTTCATGCTCCCAACTCTTTGGAAACAGCTTAGACATAACCCCTTCCTGTTCTAACGGGACTGCGCACCGGCACACAAAGCAAGGCGCATCAAGACATGAATGAGCAAGGTTGGTGTAAAAGAACTTGACTGGTCGACAAAACGCCTTCAGGATGAGTTAAAGTAGAGACTGTGCGCTAGACTTTCCTCGTCCAACATCAGTGTCTGACCTCACAAAGTCTCTTTCCAACAGCTTATCAATCTCAACATATTAAGAATGGGTTATATCTCATGATTCATATACCGGTATGTGAAGGGGGGACATTATAGAGCATCTCTGGTCAGTAAAAACACAATCATAGTAAAAAATGAATAAATAAAGAAGTCCCATGCATCAGTCTTTTTCAGGTAGCATGTTTAACCTTAAGTTAACGAGCTACAAACGGGATGTTGTTTGAGCGGCTTCAACACTAAAGATAAGGTATCTGTAGTCAAGAGAATTCCACAAGAGCCTACGCCTAGTCCCACTTAATAACTAAACATTCATAAACGCTGTTTCTCCCCCATGAAACAGTTCATTACGGCTCCTTGAGTAAAAATGACGTGAATGTAGGATGGTACCTGCGAGGGTGCCACATTTGCATGTGGGGGCTCAACAGCCGGGCCGCTCTTATCAGCAGCAATGGTGGTGATGTTGGTCAGGACCACAGACTCCTTTTTCCCCAAAGCGTCTCCATTCTGGATGCTGTTCTCCAGAGGCGGGTCTGCGGGAGCGAAGTGGCTGTGGCCGTGCTTAAAAGACAGAGACGAGCATCAAGGTCAGACAGACTCAAATGAGAATAATTCATTCACCACCACCGCTCCCGTCACTGACAACCATTCTATATTTGTTTGTAACAATACCAGTGTTTGAATGCTAAATATTGGTGTTATGTGGAGAATACAAAAAAAAAAGGGGGCCTAAAAAAAAAGTTTTATCTTTTGAAACATAAGAGGTCAAAGTGCCACTGCAGTTGCTCCTGCTCTATTTTTAAATGGACGGTCATTCCTGTTTATTCGGATCATGCAAACAAGCCATTATCAGTGATTAAATCCTGTCAGGTGTGATAGCAGAATGTCTTTGAAAGCAGTTTTCCATCGAGCCCGTTGATACCTGCGGATAACAGTTCAGGAAAAACCAACCGTTTTTGCAATCTTATCTCAGGAGCGAGCTACTCAGGAGATAAGGTGGAGCTGAGGACACGGCCGGAGGTAACTAGGTTACTCTGACATGAGCAGAGAGCGCTATGCGGGAGCGCCGTACGTGCAACTTGGCAGTGGAGAGTTCCTCAATGACCGACATAAAAGGCATGAAGAAAAAAAAAATGATTTCAAAGTTGGGCACAAGCCAGTTGGCCTGACGTGAGCAGAGAGAGTTCACTGATGTCAAAGAGGCGGTTTTTAAAACTAATTAATTGGTGAGGATTACCTGGAGGACAGTTACACGAGCATCACGTAGAAGAAGAAAAACAAGCAACATTTTAACGTTAAAAAATTACTATTATGTAAAAAGATATGATGCTTTTATATGACAACCTACAAAATGTTTTTTTTTTTTAAGCAGAAAAGCATTCATACTTTATGACATGACTAAGTAAATGTATTTCCTATAATATAATTGCCTTCTAGACTTTGTTAGTCTTTCTAGCTGTTGAGCAGCACCAGAGACTTTATATAACAGATTAATCTATTAGGCCAAAAATTAAAAAAACATAACTTGTAAAGCCGCACTACAGATATGACAAAACATCTGTGGCCTTAATGGCGTCCAATTTAAATAAAGGAAAAGTTTTCAAATGTTCTTAAAACACCAACTCGCATACCATTTCCCATAATTTACCCTGCATAAACTTATGAAAACTACTAATCAGTAAAAAAGGCTTCGATTTACTAGGGAACATAAAGATTGGACTCTGGAGCAATGGAAGGAGGACATATGGTCTAATGCAGGGGTGTCAAACAAACGGTCCGCTGGCCGGTTCCGGCCCACGGAACAATTTGGTCCAGCTGCTGGCTAAATGGATTATTATTATTCAGGCATTATTACCCCCCCCCCCACCCCCAAGTGTCCTGTTTGGCAACGTGGCAATAATAATTGTTGTCTTAATGCCAAAAAGAGCTCATCAGATTTGACTTTCACAAGTGGAGCAGTACTGCTTTTGCCATAGTGCTCCGCTTGATTTATGAATGTGAATAGTTTTATAATGATTCATGCGGGGAATATCTCAAATGATATGGACAATACAATGGGAAAGTAGGAGAGGAAAGGAAGAACAAGAAGAAAAAAGAAAAGGTGAAAGAAAGAAGAGATAAAAGGAAGAGAATGATAAAACAATTATTGAAAAAAAACATGTACTTCGTTTAATTGAAAATCTGCAGTTCCCATATTGTCCACGAGGGGCGCTGTGTTTTAATCAGCAGATAGTAGCACTGAGCTTCAGATGTGGAAGATTGATTTTAAATCATTTCTTAATTTTTATCTGTTTGATGTATTTTGTCATGCAGGACAGTGTTTTTAAGTTCCAAAAAATGTGAATAAATGTTTTTCAACATTGTACAATCACTGCGATCAGTTCTTATGCATAATGCACTTAAGTAAATGTTTAACGGAGTAAAAGTATTGTTGAAATTGCACATACTTTTCTTAAAAACGCTGAGGTTATTCTAAATATATTGTGTAAAAGTGAAATTCATTTAATATAAAAATCAACAACAAGTCCACTTTTATTAGTTCTATTCAATCTTGCAATGAGTTAACTCGTGTGGCCCTCTTGAGATCAGATTAAGCTGTATGCGGCCCCTCAACCAAAATGAGTTTGACACCCCTGGTCTAATGAGTCCAGATGTACTCTGTTCCAGAGTGATGAGTGCATCAGGGTGAGAAGAGAGGCAGGGGAAGTGATGCACCCATCATGCCTAGTGCACAAGCCTTTGCAGTTGGTCAGGTCCAGGTTCAGCAACAGTATGAAGCTCAAAGAATGAGGTCAGCTGACTACCTGATTATACTGAATGACCATGTTGTTCCATCAATGGATTTTTTTTTCTTCCCTGATGGCACGGGCATATCTCAAGATGACAATGCCAGGATTCATTAGGCTCAAATTGTGACAGAGTTGTTCAGACATAATTTTCACAAATGGATCGGCCACCACAGAGTCCAGACCTCAACGCCATTGGGAATCTTTGGGGTGTGCTGCAGAAGGCTTTGCGCAGCAGGCAGACTCTACCATCATCGATGCAAGATGTTGGTGAAAAATGAATGCAAATAAATGTTGTGACATTGCAGAAGCTTATCGAAACAATGCCACAGTGAATGTTTGCTGTAATCAAAGCTTTATAATATAGCTAATATATTGGTGTGTGACCTTTTTTTTTTTGGGTGGCGACTTTTTTTTTGGTCAGGCAGTGTATATGCACACTTTTTCAATTTCTTTGAAATAGCTTGTTGTTTTTTGCATAAATACACGTGCACATTTTTATAAATTATCCTACTCAGTTGCACACTTCTTAAATCTTTAGTCTTTTAAATAACTGTACAGCATTTTTTTATTTTCTTGTAAATTTGCCCAAAAATGCACAGTCTCTTATTTTATACTTTCTGTTTTTATATTTTTACCTTTTGTGAACCTGCATGCTTCCATTACCCCGTCACTTTGCTACTGCTACACCTGAATTTCCTCACTGAGAGGCAATAAAGGTTGTTTCTATTCCATTCTAGTCTCTTCAGATTATTTTTTTTGCCATTTTTCAAACAAACTTTTATATAACTACATGCAGTTTTGTTTACCATGAGTTTTGTTTACATGCTAACATTTTTTTTAATTAGATATGAAGACATAAAACTGATAAAAACACTCAAAGCTTAGTACAAAACAAAATCTGCATAGAGATATATGCATTAGGTTCCAAAGACAATAACTGAAAAGAGGCTACCATATTAAACTTTTTTTTTTTTATCTGAAATCAGTCCAGTCTGGTTAGCTTTGTTCTGTAAGAGCTAAATCTCAAAGAATCCTGATATCCCCATCTTATAATAGCAGGCATTTATAGAAAAGAAATAAAATGTTACAATACAAACATAAAACCATAAATCATCAACCCTGGGCCATAAATTAGGCCCACGGTTGAAATAGGAAACATTTGGAATCTGAGAAATTCACTTCTTTTATAGCTTACCTCATGGTCAATCCCAAGAGATATTTTCAGTATCTTTTCCACAAAAAATAAAAGGTAAAACCCTCCGAATATACCAACTGCCTTTGCCACATAGTTGTCTGCTTTCGGATCAAAACCCAGAGCCTGCGAATTACAAAAAAAAAAAAAAGAGCATCTTAGCTGTGGATGAACCATATGTTTTTCACTTCATTTATCATTTGTGTTCAGGTCTATTACAAAGCAACAAGAAATCAGATTACATTTTGAATTCCTTTCTGACAAATATTACAACTCCAAATCTGGACCGACCTCTGGTATGAGCTGAAGTACGGCGTTGGAGAAGAGCGTCCCAATGGCCAGGCCGATAAAGTAAGTCAGCACTTTGGAGAAATAAGGCTTCTTGGCGAAAGGGATCAGCAGCAGGCCAAGAAGAGATGCCAGGTTGATTATGGTGACAGCCAGAAATCCATAACCCCATACTGTCACAAGAGAAACAGCGGTTAAAAAAAAAAAGAACATGACAAAACAATTACTAAACCTATTTAATATATTTAGGGGAGTAGTACAAAATAAATAATACAATGTGATGACCATCTATGGACTACCATGTGCGCACACACTCAAACCCAAGGGCAATTTAGACTGTGGGAAGAAGCTGGAGTACCCGGTGAGAACCCACACATGCACAGGGAGAACATGAGGGAGAAGATGTCTGGTTTGTCGTTTTTAACTTGTTAACAGTTTGTCATATTTATTGGACAACTGGTGTGGCAAGAGCAGCATCTTTTTCATCATTAATAGAGGAGAATAAAAATAATCCTAGGTTTCTCTTTTGTACAGTTGCCAAACTTACCCAGAGTCATAGCGCTGTTGATCCATCTATTTCTTTAGCTCTCAGCAGTAATTGTTTTATTGGATTCTTCCTAAATAAATTTAATTCTATTAAAAATATAATCATCGTCCTCAGTAAGTGAAGCAGCGTTGGAGCAATCTTTAAAACTGATCGGTGTTTGAACTGTTTAGAAGCAGTAGAACTTTCTGAGTTATCTAAAATTTTAGCTTCATCTAAACCTTCTACCTGTATGTTAGACCCAATCCCAACCAAGTTGTTTAAGGACATATTCCCTTTGATCAATGCCCCCATTTTATCCCTTTGATCAATGCCCCCATTTTTAGACATGATTAATCTATGATCAATGCCCCCATTTTAGACATGATTAATCTATTCTTCCACAGGCTTTTAAAGTAGCTGTTATTAAACCTTTACTTAAGAAACCTTCTCTTGATCAAGACGAGTTAATAAATTACAGACCTATATCTAATCAGTTGCTAATCAAGTATGTTGACATTTACTAAGTAATGACCTACTTGAGGAGTTTCAGTCAGGCTTTAGAGCTCATCATAGCACTGAAACAGCTCTGGTGAAGGTCACCAATGATATTCTCATGGCCTCAGATAACAGACTTGTGTCTATACTTGTCCTGTTAGATCTCAGTGCTGCATTTGATACAGTTGATCACAATATTCTCCTACAAAGACTTGAGCATACTGTAGGGATTAAGGGGAAAAACATTAGGCTGGTTTAAATCTTATCTTATTAAAATCTTATTAAATTTAGTTTGTTCATGTGAATAATAAATCTCCAAACTCTAGGGTCACTTGTGAAGTACCACAGGGTTTAGTCCTTGGGACAATTCTATTTACTATATCTATATATATATCTATATATATATATATATATCTATATATATATATATATATATATATATATATATATATCTATATCTATATATATATATATATCTATAGATATATATATATATATATATATATATATATATATATATATATATATATATATATATATATATATATCTATATATATATATATATATATCTATATATATATATATCTATATATATATATCTATATATATATATATATATATATATATATATATATATATATATATAATATATATATATATATATATATATATATATACCCATATATATATATATATACCCAACAGGGATAATGTCGGAAAATGGATGGATGGATTCTTCTGATTGGTAAAATTATAAATTTTGTGCTTTTAAATTCTAACAAGACAGAAGTTGTAATCTTTGGACCAGAGTCCTTAAAAATCAATTTCTTAATCAATCACCTAATCTGGGTGCCATTGAATTGGTCTCTAGATATAAAGTAAAAAATCTTGGTGATATTTTTGACCATGACATGTCATTTAAATCCCATATTAAACAGGTTTCCAGAGTTTCATTTTTTCACCTCTGAAATATCGCCAAAATTAGAAACATTCTGTCCAGGGGGGATGCTGAAAAACTAGTCCATGCATTTGTTACTTCAAGGCTGGACTATTGCAATTCTTTACTATCAGGAAATCCTCAGAATGCAGTTCAAAGTCTTCAGCTGATCCAAAATGCTGCGGCAAGAGTTCTGATGAAAATCAACAAGAGGGATCATATTTCTCCAATTTTAGCTTCCCTTCATTGGCTTCCTGTTAAATCAAGAATAGAATTTAAAATCTTTCTTCTAACGTATAAAGCCCTTAATAATTAAGCTCCATCATATATCAGAGCTCTGATTACCCCGTATGTTCCTAACAGAGCACTTTGCTCTCAGACTGCAGGTCTGCTGGTGGTTCCTAGAGTCTCTAAAAGTAGAATGGGAGGCAGATCCTTTAGCTATCAGGCTCCTCTCCTGTGGAACCAACTCCCAGTTTAGTCCGTGAGGCAGACACCCTGTCTACTTTTAAGACTAATCTTAAAACCTTCCTTTTTGACAAAGCTTATAGTTAGAGTGCTTTAGGTTATCCTGAGCTATCTCTGTAGTTATGTTGCTATAGGCTTATGCTGCTGGAGGACATCAGGGTCAATTTTCTCACTCTGCTGAGTTCTCCTATTGTTCTCCAATTTGCATTGTTTGTTGTTATTTAAACTTTTAGTCCTCTGTCTTTATTCTCTTCATAGTAGGTACACCTAGTCTGGTGTTCTGTTAGTCTGTCTTCTCTATCCCCCAGTCGGTTGAGACAAATGACCGTTCACACTAACCCTGGTTCTGCTGGAGGTTTTCCTCCCTGTTAAAGGGGAATTTTCCTCTCCACTGTCGCTTCACGCTTGCTCAGTTTGAGGGATTGCTAAATAAAACTAAACTGAACTGAATGTAGACAAGTCCGCTTACTTAAAAATGTGGGTTCACCTAAAGGTGGGTCACCCAACTAAAAACGTTGGGTGGACTTAGACTGGAGTTAGCTCGTTAATAAGCTGCCACTGGATTTTCTTTAAGCGACAAACTAAATTACTAAAATTAGAGCAATGATCTTGAAAATTATCTTTCATCGGTTTGTTTGTGGTCTCGTCTGCCGCAAAGTCTTAGTATAGTGTGGTCTTGGTCTTGACTTGGTCTAAGGTTAGACGATTATGATTACACCTCAAACATTAATAGATGCACTGACAAACTGGATGGTGACCAGAATCAGATGGTTTTCAGCTTGATTAACCTAAGTGGAAGCAAACTCAAACCCCAAACCTCTTTCTTCACAGTGAATGCACTATAAGAGTTACAGGAGGTAACAGAAGGGCTGAGGGTAGTACAGCAAAGCTGCTCTATTTTATCTTTTTGTGCAATGGACATCAGTCTGTTCGGCTGGATTTTGTAATGTTGGTGGTCTTTGGGAAAATTCATACCTTCTCGACAGCGAATACACATGGAAAGTAATATAGGTAGGTAGGTGGCTATTTATTTATTAATTTCAGGCACACAAGTATCTAATAAATGACAGTATATGTCCTTGTAACATGAATTAAAACAATCTGAAAAAGGGTGTATTTGGCAGAAGCAATAAGCTTATAATGCCCACCGTCCAAAGCCAATTTACATTGGACTAGGAAAAAAATTATAAAAAGATGGCTATCTTTTATAATACATACCAACGTAAGATTTTAGGAAAATAATTATTCTACAATAATAACATTTTGAAGGTAATGCACCCAATATCTTACTGCTCGTAATTGCATTCACATGATTCATAAGTTTTAATCACATTATTCTTAAACATGTTTTTAAACCTTATTAATGTTGTACAGTCTTTTAGCTCCTGATCTCATTTGTTCCATACATCAACCCCAACAAAAGAAATACAATGTTGTTTTACATTTGTTCTTGCTTTTGGTTTACTGAACATTTTATACCGTTCATAAGATCATAAGCACTGTCCCTGATCAAAAAAAGACCTCGAATATGTACTGGCAACAAATTATTCTATACTTTGTACATGAATTGAGCAGTCTTAAAGTCAACCAAAGCTAATTGTACTAATATAATATGGTAAACACGGCCGACACCGTGATGTACGTGAGAAACGGGCTTAACCAGACTAAAACCACATCTCCCTCTCACCAAGGAGACAGGAAGCAGCAGAAAACCCTACATAAATGAGTCACCCCAGGCTGGCAAAGTCATTTCTAACTCAACTCCCACAGAGCGTCTTAGCCGCTCTGTGGGCTAAGCCATGTAGTCTGGAATCTTGTTGTTTTTTTTGTCCTGCTATTGAAAAAAAAAAATCTGAAAACATCTAATTTAATGAATACTTTTTTTACCGGGAGGGGGAAAAAAATTCTGTTTAAGCCGGTTAAAGACAGCTACAGCTTGCTGTAACTGTGTCAGCAGCTCATAGGGAGGGGGTGAGGGGGTGGGGGGGCTGTGATAGTGGGTCAGTGACTGACTTGAGTCAGGCTGAGGCAGAGCCGACCGCTGGGATCGCGCTATAATCAATGACAGACTTTAAAGAACAGAACACATTTAGATAGTCACAATAAAAAAAATACAAAAATAAAAAAAAACACGAGAAATGTGATTTTTTTTAAATGACACAAATGTAAGTTACCTAATTTAGCTCCTAACAATTTGACAAAAAACAATGATTTTAGTCCCTGTCTAATCATGTTGCGTTATACATTGCCTGCTGAGACTCCACCTCGCTCTCAAGTCTTTGCACCTCCTAACGGGTTTCCTTCCAGGATGGCCCTGTATCTCGCTTCATTCTACTGGCCATCGTCGTTAACCCCGTCCCGTGTCCCTTCTGACGGAAAAGCATCCCCACAGTATCCCTTAAAACTCCACGACTGTATCCCCACTGCAAAAACGGAACTTAAAATAAGTAAAATGTTCTTAAAATGAGTGTATTTGTCCTTGATTTGAACAGGGAAATAACATGATTTGCCAATGGAATAAGATTTTTGCACTTAAAATAGGAACAAGTCATCTCCATCATCTTATTTCAAGTGCAGGATGTCTAATTATCTTATTTTAGGGGTCAAATTACTCATTCCATTAGCAAATGATATTATTTACCTGCTCAAATCAAGAACAAATATACTAACTTTAAGAACATTTTACTTATTTTTAGATCCGTTTTTGCAGTGCCTGTCAGAGGGGTACCCAGGTCTTCACTAAGGTTCTATCCCAGACCCTCACAGGGCAGCTGCATCTGCATTGAGGCTGAATTATAAACAGGTTGGCAGTTTAATAACTAAGGGACTTCTGAAGGCAATATAACCAGCATATGAATAGAAACGCAGGTTATGCATTTCACATTTCTATGTTAGAATTTATGCACACTGTGTTGCTCTAGCACATAATAAAAAAGCCCAATAAAATCCACTGAAGCTTGTTGGTGGTTTCATGTCAAAACATTGAAAAGCTCAAGAGGTTATCAACACATTTCTAAGTCATCCTGTATCCACTACCTAATGACAAAAGCACTAACCACAGCCTGACAGCGGGAGCTGAATATAGGGCCGATTTCCAGCAACCTGTTGCAGAACAAATGCATAAGGGCGATTCATGTCATTACTGACTGACCTATTATTAGAGCAGAGGTTGAGATCATACAGGAAAAATCGCAGCTTGTGGTGCTTTCTGCCTGATCCTCCTGTATTGGTTTCTACGTCAGGGCCCATGTGCAGGCAAAACCTCCGCAGTAACCTTTATATGGGTTCTTCCATGCGGGGACAAAAGTGTTGCCACATCGGAGGATTTAAGGCAATAAACTGCTGTGACCTGTTAATTATCTAATCTGACAAAGTCTTGACAAAAGTCCAGCAAACCGGTGTCGAAATGAAGCAACTCACCAGAGTAGTCGACGGCAGGCACAGTTACTGGACTGACGTAGGGGCAGGAGGGCAGCAGCACCTGGGTCAACACAGCGGGACAGATCCTCCCCAGATGTCCCACAGTCAGCTCAGTGACATTGCTGAAGCCGAAGTGGGACAAAATCTGCCCCGCCGAGGGACACTGAGGGGCCAGAGATGTTATTAGACTTCATTTCTTACATGCTTTTTCTCCCCCCCTCTTCAGATTTTCTGTTGAACACCATAAAGTTTTATTATCACTCTCAGCGGTGAATGCTGGAACCGAAAAAAACAGACTACATGACGGCAAAAACACTAAGCTCAAAAACCGTCTCTTTTATACATGTGTAAGTTTTACACTGACCAATGTAGCTAAAACTTTTTTCTTTTATCATAACTTTGGCCGGTGTATGGGTATAGATGCTGTTAATGTTAGCCATATAGTGAATTTTGGGTTGACCGAATGTTGACCATCTTCAGGTTCAGAGGTTTACATACATTCCATAGTATTTGAGATAATGGACGTATAAACTGCATCATTTGAGTTAAACAGTTTGAAGAACCTTCCCCAAGCTTGAGATCAGTGACTTTGTCACTCCGAAACGTTGACTTAGTAACTAATTTGTCCATTTGGTAGAGATTTTTGTACCATGGCTCTGATTACCTGGCTGAAGTCTTCAGATATGTCTTCAGATAAGGTGCATCTTTAAAATTGATGATATGGATTGATATTTACATTTTGCATCGATGTAAATGGATCTTTGATCATTAATCTAATGATAGATAGATAGATAGATAGATAGATAGATAGATAGATAGATAGATAGATAGATAGATAGATAGATAGATAGATAGATAGATAGATAGATTAGATTAGATTAGATTAGGGCTGGGTATAATCTAGGGTAAACCGATACAATATAGCTCATCTTGATTTGATTTGACTCCAATAACTTTCTAATAACTTAACTTTCAATTTAATGCTCAAATTCAAATCAACAAAACCCGCCAAATATTTTTATGTTCAATTGAATGAACAATGCATTCAATATTGAATGTTCAATGCATTTAAAAGTATCACAGAAACCAAAAATGTGCCCAAACATCATATTTTAGGGACGAAGGCGCTTCTAAAATCCTGTCAGCCATTCCGCAAATTCGTCTTACTTGCACTTCCTCGCTGTAAAGAGTAATGGCGCGATGTAATAACGCCCCCGAGAGGTTGGGAATGTATATCGATATTGAAAGCCAGAATATCGATATTAAATCGTTTTTAAAAACATCGATGTTAATCTTTGTATCGATTTTTATGCACAGTCCTAATACCGATCTGGACCGGTGTATTGTTTTAACCTCTAGTTTGAACATGGCACATCCAGGCATCTGCAAATTGCATCCAAGGTAGCAATGGCTTCTTCCTCTCCGAGTGGCGTTTCAGTCCACATCGGTGCGGGAACTGTCTCAACAAAACTCTCTTACTAGCTTCAGTCGGCCTCTTCGCAAGGTTTTTCCAACCAATATGCCCCCTGACAGCTTTTGATTTTTTCCACGACGTGACGCCAGGAATCATCTTCAAGGCTTTATCAGATTGTTGAAAACCATTATCGTAGTGTATGCAATCTTTTGAATATGAAGAAAGTAAGCAACGTATCTAAAAGAAAAAAAAGCTTTCTCTGATTATTTTTGTCATAGTGAGAACTAAAGGTGATACTGGAATTTCTAAAAAATATAAAAATATATATATTTATATATAAAATATAAAAATAACTTGATACACAATATTATTTGATTGAATATTTATTGTGTCCAAAGAGCCCAAGTGGATCATAAACTAAAAAGGAGCCCTGAGGGTTAAAGAGAACTTGTTACATCAGGACATACCATTTAAAACAAGTAAAACATGAGTGATGCAATGAAAAAAAGAGGAAAAATATGTAGATTCACTTATAGTCGTGAAGATGGTGTTCAAGGCTTTGTTTCTACTATTTTAAAGCCCATTCTAAAGCCTACAGAATGAAACAAATGAAAAAGCCCCCCAATAATGTCTCTAAATTGAACAAAGCTGCTCACAAAAGTGGAAAAAGTCCTACATACCTCTTTGTCTTCCAGTGGGTTTTCTTCAATTATGGACTCAGATCTTCTGGCTGAGATCAGCAGCAGCAGATCTTCCAGCTTCTCGGTCGTAATGGAGCTATTCTCGCCATAATAGCGCAAAATATTCTCCAAGAACTCCTGTCCGCTCCGCTCCGCCACCTTTACGCTGTGGGCGAGCGCACCGAAAGCCAGGACGCACGCGGGGAGCCATGGCGCATCAAACATCTCGGCTTTTCACAGTCTGCTTTCTCCTGACAGGAAAATCTGCTGCAGCCGCCGTGAGAGCATTTAAATCGACCCGGGGTGGGGGGGAAGAAAAAAATAAAAATAAATCACGGCGTCCGTGGGGTTTGATCCATAGCAGAAAACGTTCGGCTTTGGTGGTTTCTGAGATTTCTCCCCCTCTCGCTGTCCTGGTGGCTTTATTTCGGTGCGCTCCTCCTGCTGTGGAGTAGCTCTGTAGGATCTGTCCCAGCTCCCCGAGGCGCATGAGGTTCAAAGGTCAGCCATGCAACTAACGGGAGGGGGGGAGCATGCTCCCAAGCTTTATTTCAACGCTGATTCAATCAGCAACATCCTCTCCCACTCCAAGAGGAAGGTAGGCTGCAACAGGTTCTGCGTGACGTCACATGAAGTGGAGAGAGAGAGAGAGAGAGAGAGAGTGCTGTTGCATGTTGGTATGTTGCATCTTCGCTTGTAAACAACAGTAACAATGCTGAGAACTTACGTGTTCTCTGTTGCCCCCTTGTGGCAACAGATTGGTAACTACACTTGACTTAGTAAAATGTGAAATGATTAATTGCAAGTGCTGTGAAGAGGAGGCGTACACATTCCTGCCCACCCCCCCCCCCCCCTCCCCCTCCCCAATGCATGATGCTGCCACCACCATGTTTCACAGTCACAGTGGGGCAGGCCAAAAAGCCCCATCTGATCAGAAGACCTTCTGCCATGTGCTTGCCGTTGCACCCTACATGGCTTGCAGAGTCATCTGCAAACTGGCTTTCCTATTACCAGTTTTGTAAAAAAAAGACAAAGAAAGATCAAATTAACAAGAGTAATTGGACTGAACTTATATAGCACTTTTCTGTATAATAACAACCACTCAAAGCACTGTAGACTATAGCCACATTGTAGATAACTTGGGGTTAAGTACCTTCCCCTGGGGTACATTGACTTGTGTGTGTTTGTGTGTGTGTGTGTGTGTGTGGGGGGGGGGGGGGGGGGGGCGGAGCCAGAATTGATCCCACAATCTTGCAAGACAACTACTAAACCCATTGAGCTACAGTCACCCTAGCAGGTTCTTTGTCAACCTGTTTGTGCACGTATGGAGAATGAATTACAATCACATGGACGCTGATTTTTAATAAACAAATATCAATACAATTCAGTTTATCTATAAAGTGGCAATTGACAACATGTCACCTCAAGGTAAGTTGCAAAAAGTCAGCTCAGTTGAATTATACAGACAAATGCCAAGTAAGGATCAATTCCAACTGATCCTAGTTATCAAACTATTTAGTAAAGTTCAGTTTAATATTCAAATTGGTTAAAAGGTTTTCTAAGGAAAGCCAGCATATTGCATCGACTTATTGACTTGCAGAATTAATTTCTCCTGGAAGAGCGTGGAGCCACCAGTAGAACCAGAACCAGAGTGAACGACTGACTAGGTGTTTGAGACAGTTAGATTCTACTTTGTCACCATAAAATACTCAGTTTGTGATTGTAAGATGACAAAAGGTGAAAAAGTTCTATAAGTGGAGAGCTGCAGACATTGGTGCGACATCCTGATTTAGAGAAGTCACGTGTGTTACTCGCTCGCCCGCCGGCCCGTTTTGAGTAACCATTATCTGTGTCTTTTTTACCTTCTTGTCTGACAATTAAGCCGTTAAGGTTTCAAGGTGGCAATTGTTCTTAAACTCCCAGTTGTTGTAAGAATGTAAAAATCCTCATAGGATTAAACCTGGACTTTACGGTCTTGACATTTCTAAGTTATCGTTCATTAACAGTATAAAGTGAAATGGTGCATCATGTAAATGCCCTGCTTACTGGGTCACACTGCTTTAGCTACACAGGTACAGCACAAATATGAAAAGGATGGATGGATGGACAGATTTTTATTGTGAAAACATTGTGAAAAAGTAACTCAATCGCTTAAAGCTCTTCAAATCCAGGCATTAGTCTGTGGTACAAAACATTTCGGATAGGATAGGAAGCGTCCATCTTTGTAATATGATCTAATATGTGCAAAACAATGCAAAAAAAAATGTAATTCTACATCAATGCACTACTGACAAGGGAGTATGAAAGCTCCACGTACAGTAAAAGTCCCTGAGATGCTCTGGTACCGGCCTCATGCGGGGCCTCGCCCTGTTGTGATAGCAGCCAACACATTATGGCACGTAATCCTACATTTATTGTTTCACAAGTTTAAGGAAACAAAAATGAGATGGATGCATCGACAGCTTCTGTCACACATTCGAGAGTCCCAGAAGAGTAGAACATTTTTAATGAACAGCTGGGAACGAAGCCCAAAACAGAACTACAGTCCAGTCTCGGATCAGTACAAGTCCATTAAAGTTGTGACTGTGAGGGATCTGGATAGTTCTGCTGCGCTGGTGGGACGCCAGGCTTCGAAGCTGACGGTTGCGTTTCTTGTGACCATCAGGAAGCCATTGGAGCTAAAGCGACCCGGGATGTTTCCAACGTCGAGCCAGACGAAGGGAGCCACGGCGGCGGAGTGAAGGGCAACCGCGAAGCCCGACTCATCCTCTCGGACCTTTGCCTGTTGGAGGAGAGAGATTATGCTTCGTCAGTTTTTAATAGTTGACTTCCTGAGACATCCCTGAAGATAAAAAAACAAACAGAAGATGACGCAGAGCTTAGCGGTTACATAAAAAATCTACTTATTCCATATTTTCCTAACAAATATAGGGGGGAAAAAAAGATGAATAGAAAACTAAGAAAGCTAAAAATGCGATCTCTTTCCCGATCAGTGACTGCACCTCACCTCAGAATTAACTGGTGCTAACAGCATTCGTATCTACCTCAGTAAAGAAGTCTCGTTATTTCCCGTTTTGGTGCCTTTGATGTTCATAAATAAAGTCAGAGAAAGCAGAAAAGGTTTTAAAAGCCTCTAGAAAGGAATCTATAACATCTACAGAGATTTTTTTATGCTGCGATTTTGTAGTCCAAAACTGAAGAATGCCAAAGCTACAAGTAGATAAGTGAAAATGTTCAGTTGTTGGGTGTTTTAACCCAGTAAATTTGTTACAACGTCCCCCAGCATACTACAAAAATGGCCGAACAGGGTGGAGTGAAACGCTCTGCTACCTAGAGGGGGGGTGAGGTGTGAAGTGCCTCAATTAGATTAGCATTAGCACAGCTAATCAAAAAGTTAGCTTCCTAAACTCATGTTCCACACACAAAAATATTAGCGTCGCAGCCATTTAACCGAAGCTCAATAAGGAAATTTGAGGAAGTTTATGCGAGCCGCTAACTGCTAACAAATGGCTGTCACTCAGTCTTTGCCACACGTTTGCAGACAAAAGGTGATGCCCACAACCAGCCCTATTACCTCTACCTTGTAAACAGCAAAAATAAAACAAAACCCAAAGTTGCTGATAAAAAGCAGGCCTGGCAACACTGCTGGAAGCCTGGAACACAGAGTTGAGCATTTCTGGAGGTACCTTTCCCCCTCTATCATCATTCTTTAACAAACGTGAAATAAATCCTGACGTTTAGGGTTACTTATTGTTGTAACATCAGTGATATATATTTAATGCACACTATTTTTGTCTAAAAAACCCCACAAATAACCATTGACTTGATTATTGCTGTGTAGAAGAAACATGTTTTCCTATTTTCCACATGCTCGAAGATCGATATAGGTGTTTTGTCCCTCTGAGCCATGCAGCAACCAGAAGCCCAGCTCTGAGTCCAGTCTCCTTCCACGACATGCGGTGCCGTGACAAACCTAGAAAGCTCTGTTACACTACTAATTAAAAGAATTAGAGTTACTCAGTGGATACCTGCGTCTCTGTGTTTGATCAACGGAGACAACATGGGTACCGGCCGGATCATAACAATAAAGCTCAGCTGAAAAACAAAATGCTTTTTATAATAATTTTTTGTCTACTGCTGTAGAGAAGTCTGTGTGGAATATTTATTGCGAGCATGGCACTGATGTAAGTCCCAGATGAATATGTGTTTGTGAACGTTAACATACTACAGTTATCGAACCCAATACCATGGACGATAACCAGTCCGCAAACAACTTCTAAACCTAGCTTGAATGATAATGAACAAAAAGTTAGCCCCGCAGTCATCTATTATCGAATATCGCGACTGTGCCTGCCACTGAGACCAAAGCATTGCAGCTCCACTTTATATAAACCACAACTGAATGGTCTAAATAAGACAGAAGACATTATAGGTCCCCTTTAAAGCTCCTGTATGGGTAAAATAAATAAAGAATGATTTAACTAACAAATATCGGAAATCAGAGTTCTGCTCTCAAAGCGAGTTGGCACAGCTGTTATTTAAAAATAACTAGCTCAGAATACGAGCGCATCAATAGTTAGACTATTTGTACAGACACCTTGCTCCTGGATCTACCTGTAGTTTCACATCTTCAGCGACGCAGAAGTTCTCAAACCATGAGTTATTTTTGAGAAATCTTTGTTTAACTTTACAATTAAAATGTAGTTGGTCCATGAATTTAATAGAGGGTAAAAAAAAGTAATTTGATAATATTTAATGCTGCTGAAGAGAAAAAGAATCACAAAAATCACAGAGGGAAATCGACCACATCACTGCTCTGTGTCTGAACTCAATCCTAGAAGCACGCTTACAGTAATGTTGGGTCTCTGGAGCCCCTGAGCGTCTTTGGTTTGCAGAGGAAGTGGCGGTTGGTAGGACCCTGCTGGATGCCGTCTTCATTTTGTAGGTGGAAGGTGAGCAGGCAGGTGAGTCGGGGGCAGCGGCCGCATCCTGCCAGCA